>NC_083773.1:29921526-30076021 GCF_963514075.1 Conger conger | reverse complement strand
GGTTGGAGCATCACAGGCACAAAAGGTGAGAGGTTGAATGTAACATTGCCATAGGTTTATCAGGATTACACTCCTGCAAAGTCTGAACAGCTCTGAACGCAATCCGACAGAGGTAAAAGCAGGCTTACCACCACAATTTGAGGTTTACTTGTTTGCAAGCCAATAATCAGGTTACTAGCAAAACAAGAAAATGTCTGAAGTGGATGGTGTAAGAAATTTTAAAGCAAAACATTACCAAAATAAAAATTGTGATTGTCATGTACTTGTGTATAGTATAGAGAGTAGATGCAGATGTTTTTTCCACAGCAGGTATCTTAGTGGTTCTGGAAGAGGTGTGCAGGGGGCAGTAGAAGCTTTGTGTTGGTATCTTAGTGGCTCTGGAAGAGGTGTGCAGGGGGCAGTGGAAGCTTTGTGTTGGTATCTTAGTGGTTCTGGAAGAGGTGTGACGGGGGCAGTAGAAGCTTTGTGTTGGTATCTTAGTGGTTCTGGAATAGGTGTGAAGGGGCAGTTGAAGCTTTGTGTTGGTATCTTAGTGGTTCTGGAATAGGTGTGCAGGGGGCAGTGGAAGCTTTGTGTTGGTATCTTAGTGGTTCTGGAAGAGGTGTGACGGGGGCAGTAGAAGCTTTGTGTTGGTATCTTAGTGGTGTTGGTGTGAAGGGGGCAGTTGAAGCTTTGTGTTGGTATCTTAGTGGTTCTGGAATAGGTGTGAAGGGGCAGTTGAAGCTTTGTGTTGGTATCTTAGTGGTGTTGGTGTGAAGGGGGCAGTTGAAGCTTTGTGTTGGTATCTTAGTGGTTCTGGAATAGGTGTGAAGGGGCAGTTGAAGCTTTGTGTTGGTATCTTAGTGGTGTTGGTGTGAAGGGGGCAGTTGAAGCTTTGTGTTGGTATCTTAGTGGTTCTGGAATAGGTGTGAAGGGGCAGTTGAAGCTTTGTGTTGGTATCTTAGTGGCTCTGGAAGAGGTGTGAAGGGGCAGTAGAAGCTTTGTGTTGGTTTCTTAGTGGTGTTGGTGTGAAGGGGGCAGTAGAAGCTTTGTGTTGGTATCTTAGTGGCTCTGGAAGAGGTGTGAAGGGGGCAGTAGAAGCTTTGTGTTGGTATCTTAGTGGCTCTGGAAGAGGTGTGAAGGGGGCAGTAGAAGCTTTGTGTTGGTATCTTAGTGGTGTTGGTGTGAAGGGGGCAGTACTCACAAACTGAAGGAAAACGTGTCCGAGGGCATGCTGGGGCTGAGGCTCAGGCTGCAGGCTCGACTCCAGGGCTGCCAGGACCTCTTTATGACTTCCAGGATGGCCTCTATGTTGGAGAACAGGACCTTCAATGATAAGGGGGGTGGGAAGAGGACATGAGGCAGGGCTGTTAGTGAGCAGAGCTGGCTCACTGCGGCCACTGCTCTGGGAGACCTGGTTTTCCCGGCCTCCTGTAGAGCTCACAGCTTCCCAGCAATTCAGAACAAAGATAGTTTGTGCCTTTCCACAACACGACACCATCTCATTAATATGGATGCTACCAACTTGGAAAAAGGTATAAATGCTTAGAAAACTCACTGGTGTTGCTATGAAAAGATGCAGTGTTGGATAAAAACATAAAAAAATGAATGGGTAGCATATAGGGTGTATACTCTACCATACACATAAGAAGTCACTAGCCTGTGCCTACACTTTCCCTGTATAATATGAATATTTGGCAAAAAAACAAAGTGGCTGATAATGTTTTTTGGAATCCAAAACACATCAACTCATTTCCGTAAAACAAGGAGGCAGGCAGCAGTGTCGCAGAGGAGCATGCTAGTACAGGGTCGCAAGCACAAATCCTAGCTTACAAAACACATAGTTCTGATTCTGCATGCTGATTGGGCCATACTAATTCCAGCAATGTGTATATTAGTGACATGGTCTTGACAATTTAGAATGTCAAAATGAGTTTTAATATGAACTACCTTAGCTAGTTAATGTGCTGGCTTGCATGTAAATATATCAATTTGGCTACAACATGCCTTTCTGAAATGAATGAGTTAGCCAGCTGGCTAATGTGGAAAAACAGGAAGTTGTGCACATACTCATTAAGGTTTCAAAAGAAACCAAAGTAGTTATTTATAATACTCCTAATGCCAAAAAAACACTCAATAACCATGCCAATATTCATGATATTCCACAGTTTCCTGTGCCTTACTACTTATAATGAAGTACTGTTTCTGTACAGCCAAAAACATTAGCCCAAATCTCTTCAGTAAATGTTGTGCCAATTAAATTGATTTGTGAGACGTAAAATACAAATTGTGCTGGATCAGAATGTCTGCTAAGCTAATTAATAGTGACACAAAGAAAACACAATCATATCATATTCTCCCAAAAACAATTATATCCCCCTTTCATGCAGTGTAATATAACCCTAGAACAGATGTGGGGAAGATCTGCCCTCAGACTGGGTGGCATGGGGGTGACTATTATCTCTCTCACTGAAGAGCAATATGAGAACTTCAGCATTCAACCCCCCAAAATGTCTGATTTTAAAAACTTAAGCGGCATAGGACACAGTCCACCATGATAGGTTTACTCAATCTAATGTGGCAAAATAAATCAGTGATTATATGCCTATATTCATGTATATATCTCCAAATATATTAAATAACCCCTTTCTGTTGGGGACTAAAAGCATCCACCTTGCCACATTTGCAAATTAAATCACATGTTTGTTGCACAAAATATTGACTTCCATTGCTGGACAGCAAGTCAAGACGAGATTGGACTAGATTGAACCTAGCTGGTATGCACAAGATTATGACTGTGAGATAAGCCTTGCAGCTTGATACATGGTGCTATATATGTAACATGCAATCAAATCCCTGCAATCTTAAGACTAAATCGAGGCAGTGTATACCTTGACATTTTCTGGAGAAAGGCACTGCTGGTCTTCTGCAGTTTGCTGGATTCTGTGCAAAAACGCCTGTGATGGCAAAGAGAGGAAAGAGAGAGAGGTCAGCTGAATATTATGATCATCCCACCACTGGAAGAAAATCACATATGTTTCCTTGTTAACGTGATCAGGCCCAAATGCTGCACGATATCTATCCTGCACAAACTCTCATTGTAGAAGTAGAAGGTGCATAACCTAATTCTCAAAGAGCAAAAAATAAAGAGAGAAATAGATTCCTCTTATTTATTTTGGCAATCTTTCACATTCAGACATGTTTTTTTGGAATAAGATGTCATATCACATCCATTTCACAGCAAAAAATATTTGAAAACATTAATGTTGAGAATTCACTTATGGTAGGGAACAAACTATAGCTAACAACCGCAATGTTCTCAAAGTGCCCTGAACAGCAGTGTCAAAGACTGAAAATTAACAGAAATTAAATGATGTAATCAGGGGAATCACACAGCTCAAATCAATAAAAGCTGTGTGATTCCATGCAAAATCTACCAGAGGTGTGGGAGGTGACCCCTCCAATTCTGCTCAAACTTTGTGTAAATGTTCTTTATATATTCAATAAATATATACAGTTCGGATTATGAACTCCAATTTTCATAATACTGCCCCTTACTACATCAGCACTACTTGGTGTATGACTTCCAAACTTCTAAGACTAGCAGATATTTTGGATAAGAACAGCCTTGATCTGTTTTTACATGCAGATTTCACCATGTTATCTGAAACCATCCAATGCTACATAATAAGTTTGCCAGTATGCACAGAATAGTATCCAACGGTCTAAAATACTTGCCATTTATTGATGAACAGATTGAGAACTACCTTTAATAACTCCCTTATAAGACAATAAAATAGCACAAGCATCAACACTAAAAACAGCAATTGTTGTGTTAAATAGCATGCTGCTGCTATGAGTTAAGAGAGACCAGGAGTGGCAGATCACATTTTCATATCACAGAGTCCATACTGACACTCAATAGATACAGTCCATTTCAGTTAATCAGAGTATTTTAACCTCCTAGGTTTTCTGCAGCTATTTCTAAGTTTATTGAAAAAGTCTAAGTCTTCTAAACAATAAAAAACCTATTATTTTTTGTTTTGGCGGGTAAATTGCACATTCACTTGATAATAGTTCTCTGAATGTCCTGGCAGATGCTTATGCTCATAGTTAGGTGAGCCACCAGCAACAGCTGGTTCTAATCAAGGGGCTGTAGGCACATCACCCAAAGTGATTAGATGACCTCTGACCTATCTTCACTTACGGATCTTGAAATTCCTTGACCTAGCAGTGATGGGGTAAGAAAACCAATGCATATATAAAAAGTCAGGAGAAAGCTGGTATCAGCACAGAGAGAATAGCAATGCTGACAACAATGTCTGTGGACAATAGGAACTGTTAAGGCAAAAGTAAAATGTACAAAAAAAAAATCAAAGAAAAATAAATAAATGAATAAAATGTACATCAGTCCTTGGAAGAATGACCAATGATGCTACCCTGAACAACTAGAAAGATGAAACTGCTTAAGGACATATAGAATGATGGATGAAGGTTGTAAATGTGATGCTGGAAATAGGCTATCAGCCACTACTTAGCCAATAACCTAAAAAAAACAGGGCATAGTTAGAGCATGTTAGTAGCCCATTAAAGATGTGATCCATGAAGTGAAGTCTGCAATACATGTTTAAATCTCTGGTTAGTCAAAAAAACTACACAAGCAAATGTGAACGTGGGTGTCCTGTTCTGTAGCCTATTAAGTCAACATGTAGCCCCTTGTCTTCCACACCATCAGGCTACATGAAGTCGGTTGTTCTTTTCACATACTTAATGGATTAACCTTTTGCTTACATCAAATTAACAATTTGGAAATAACACAAAGTTGAAATCAACTGAGGTGGTATTCTGGCAAGCAAAATGTCGTTTTTGTCACTGCTTTAATGCACGTGTCACAGTTCAAGGTCTGGCAGAGGAAATATAAAGTACTTCCAATCATTACTCTCGCGTTTCACCTCAATTAAAATTCAGTGGTCTTTTTTGCGTCACTGTACCAGGTCATCAAGAGTCTGGATCTCCTGTGCAAAAGCTCACATTTTCATAATACAGGCGTAGATATGGTTACAGTGTTTATTCATCAGTTTCTATTCATGAAGGAAACAGCCCTGCCACTGGTAGTCTCGCTCCTGTGACACCAGAGGCATGACATCAGGAGAGCCTGCGTCATGTGATTTACTTAACTTAATAACAGCAATTACCAGTAAATTACCAGCAGAGAAGCTTTTTTTAAATATACAATGTCATTTCAAAACATAAATAATTAACTGGATGTAAATTATTGAGGGAAAAATGATCGTTTTTTTGCCCACAGCCAGCAGCTGTCCCATAGCCTTTTACATGAGACCTGAAGCTGAGGAGCGCTAAAAGTCCTCTCCGCTGAAAGCTCTCTCTCAGTCTAGACACCACACGAGAGTTCACTCAGAGGTCTTCTGCTGCAAGAAGCTGAGGGAGAACCCTGGACCAACTCTCCTTCTCTCCCCACATAGCGGCAGTGCGTCTGGTATGCAGAATTTTTTCAACAACATTCATAGAATCTGCCGAGTCCTCAACACCTAGTCCATTTCTTGTATAGAGAAATACCATGAAAAATAGATCAAGGGCGAGCTCCCACAGTTCCCCCACACACGCAGAATGTCACTGCTGTTGATGAGTCAGAGCAAAACACCTAATAGTCGCTGCCAGATGTGCTTCACTTCCGTTCTTGGTGCATTTGGTCTCTAAAACTAAAGCAACGGCTCCGTTCAGCATTTTCCCAGGCGCAGTTGCGCTCTGCTTGTGAGGAAAAGAGGAACTACGTACAGACATTCTCCATCTTCGAAAGCCTTTTGGTACCTATTCTATTCTTTACTGCACATGTAAACAGTTTCCTTTCATTGTTCCCTGTTGTGGCTGAGCTGGAGATTTGCGCTGATTCTCTATTTGAATGGCCTGTAATTCAGTCCGGTCCCAGTGCGCCCATCCCTTTAAGCACATTGCCTTGTTTGGCACATTGTGCCTTGTAATAGGAGACAATTAAACTCCTCTTCATTTGTAAGGCAGTATTTGCAGAATATATGAGAGATTATCAAACAACAACAGACTGGTAATATTCATATTATGGAAGGGGGGGGGGCACTTAATGTGATTATTAGAGTTTTTAAATAGCCAGTTGCTTTTGCCATTTTATTAGCTGCCACAGAGGAAACCATATCCATCGAGTCTGTGTCATAAGCCAATTTAATATATCATATCTAATATTGACAGTTTTATAAAGTTCATCTAAGGCTCTTCGCCTTTGAGTAACAGATGTTAGACTGCCCTATTTAAAAAGATTTTGCAAGCTGGCAATCACTGACATGATCAGTATTAAAACTGAAGGGGAATACCCATTTCTTAATTTGCATAAAAATCTCATTAAAATGTTCATATAAAAAAACTAAACAAATGACACGTGTGGCCACACAGCTCCATGATGATGAACATGCAGCCTCTGTGCAGCAGAAGGCCTCGATCATGACCTTCAGGGTCAGTTACTTCTTTGCCAGTTCTTCTGAAACCATTACCCAACTTTCCCCTGGGTTGCATCATCTCCCAATCTGGCAGCCATGTCTCACATTCAAATACAGTCAGTGAGTAAACATATCAAAAACACAATGCTAATTAACATTGGCCAGATTTTCTTTGACTGCCATCCACAGATAAACACAGGAGCAACACCACGATGAGTCATGGGTGATTGGTCTTTCCTCCTGGGTGAAACAGTGTGAGGACCAGCTTATTATAAAGCTGCACCAGACCAAATCCTGTTCTCCACTATCTGGTGCCAAAACAAAGAATATCCGCATTACGAACAAAGGCAGTCACTTATGTTTTCAAATAAGCACTTGGTCCATCCTTTGAGAGAGATTATCGTGTTTATGTATGCCATAAGGACAACGCGTGTGCCAATGCATTCTTATTGTTTAATCCCTATTATAAGCAAACAAGCCTCTGTACACATGGGTCCATTGTTTAGTCAATGATTTCACTGGTAGGAAGGCTATCTCTGAACTTGCTGCTAGTATACTTTTTCCTGTGTTTACCCACATCAAATCACATCACAGTCTTTTTGTTTTGATAATCCGGAGGGAAGTGTCAGGTGATACAAATCAAGGCATTGAAAACTATGTAGGCACTGTTGAGATTGTAAGGATAATGGAGTTATTTTGTCTATGTTGAATGCCTTCAAGGATCTTCAAGTGGTCCACAAACTCCACCCAGAGTTTACTGGAGTTGGCTTTCTCACAAAATGGGAGGAATCACCTCCCACAAGGTGTCCTACAGAAGCTAGAAGTTTATTCAAAATAAAAGTGATTCAAGCGAACCAACACAATAACAAATGTGTCCTACATGAGAGGAATGTCCGGTAATCAGTTAATATGACATAATTGCCAGATGGATTCAAGTCACGGAGATAGATAAAATGAATGTACCGCACTAAAAAACATACAGAACGTCGAATACTGTCCCCTCCCCTGTATTGTGCAATCACTACAGCAGAAATGTTCAAACTGTATGCTTCAAACATAAATGTGTTAAATCTTACCAAATTTGACAGATAATTATAACAATAACGATTATTTAACTTATAAGATCATGGTCAAATAAAAGCCTATTCACACAATAAAGACATACACTAGATATTAGCTACCCTGCACCCACCAGCATGCTGGTTCGCTGATACCACCTCAGAACAACGGCCCGACCAAACAGGGGTGTGGACATGTGAGGCGAACCAGAAAATGGTCAGATGTACACTGTGCGGTTTGTTTGTGAAAAGTCGGTGAGGCGAAGACGACCGGATCCTCAAGTGCGAAACACAGATGGTCCTTCAGCTTCTGAGGGGCTTCTTTAGCATGTTGACAGTAGCTGTCCTTTCACAAGGCCTGCTGTTCTTGACATTCTGCTGTCACATTCTGCAGTCTAACATAATTATTTAGCACGATACTCCCATTAGCCATGAGAGAGGGCTGCTGCAGGAAGCAGATGTAAGAATTTATATGGCTGTTAAGACCTTATTATTAACTGTGTAGTGTTATACTAAGAGCAAGGAGAACAAAAGGAAAAAGTGCTGTTTGGAACCACGATGGGTTATGAGTCAGCTTTTAGAAAGCCCTGTGCATGTGCCTGGAGTAATCAACTTAACAATTTTACTGGTGTTACTTTTCAAGTGCTTTCTATTTTTATTTATTCTAAAAATATAATTTAAGTTCACAGTGCAAACAGAGTAACATGTTTGAGATCCATAAGAAATCACCAAATGGATGTCTTTAAAATACTTAAAATAGAAATGAACAAATGGAAAAACTGTGCCTTGAACAAAAACTTGGACAAAATATAAGTATTTTACTGTTACTAATTCAGAGGTCAGTTTACTTGCATGTGAGAAGGACTACAAGCTTCTTGAGGACATGCAGTAAGCCTGCAGCCTAAAAGTCCTTTCCAGGATGCGGTTTTTATAATCATGTTTTCTAAGGAAATCAAGTATCGCCTCAGCTGAGAAGTGAAAAATTCCATGTGCAGACTTAATAGAAAGGCAGAAATATCCCT
The DNA here is from genome assembly GCF_963514075.1 of Conger conger. Classification (NCBI taxonomy): domain Eukaryota; kingdom Metazoa; phylum Chordata; class Actinopteri; order Anguilliformes; family Congridae; genus Conger; species Conger conger. Next base: position 30,067,477 of record NC_083773.1, on the reverse strand, counting down.
CAAAATCCAAGGTGTGGTTTACTTTTATAAATCACATACATCTGTGTCAAGACTTCTTTGACCCAATACCTTTTACACCATGTAAAATGTACAGGTATATATCATTGTATAAACAATTATCCACCCGTTACCTCTGACCCATCTTCTTATCAGGAAAAACATAAAGTCCATAGGTAGAACACTGCAGCAAGCATGACCTTCACAGCGGTGCCTCTGTGCTTTAAAGATTAAAACCCATGCTTCAACAGCAATCAACAAGCTTTCCATAGTTAGACCATGACAAATTAGCGGAGAGCTTGCTTCCTCACTGCCAGGCACTGGGGCTGCTCAGACATGGTTGTCAATAGCTAATTTAATGACTAATGGAGGATGTGAGAAGGTGAACTGAATATCCATGAGCATCCTTCACGTTAGTAGACTCTGAGTGAATTGCACATTGTTAATAATTAAGTAAGTACATTATGAGTCATACAGTAATTCTTCATATACCGATTCAGGTTAACGGGTTGGTCAAAATACTCTGCTGAATGGGTAAGTCATTCATATTACACATTGCATACCATTCCAGGAAGCTAAAATGTTGGTAAGGAAATGAAATGGGGGGCATTACCCATTATGGATGCAATTGCCCTCAGATTAAAGTGGGCAATCTGCCCTTTAACCTCATATCCACTGCTTTATTATTTAAAATACATTCAGCTGAAGTACAGAGCCAAAACAACAAAAGCTGTGTCACAGGCCCCATACTTTTGTATTTAACAGTGCAAAAAATGTATATTGCATGTATGGCTTGCAAATAAAACTAACGTTTCAGAAAGGATGAAATGTTTGACACTGGAGATAGCTTGAATGTTGAGAGAGGGAAGTGGAAGCAAGTTCATACTTTTTAAGGCACATTCAGAACATCACATGATCACAAGTGGTTCAATTTTGGGAACACAAAACTGACAGTTAGTATGTGTGTGTGTGTGTGTGCACATTTGTGAGTGGGTTCAAGAGAGAAAAAAGGAGAGGCTGACTGACAGAGAAAGACAATAGAATGTAGAAGGGAACTTGATAATGGCCGTGGTGAACATTATCGGCTTGGCACTAACACTAACCAGTTCCAACCTGGTGTTTCAGTGTTTTAATTCTGCTAATCAAGCCCCACATCTCAGAAGGAAGGCTCTGTATATCTCAGCACATTTTGGCAGCCAGATTCTGGCTGGGTGCCCAATTGATGAAAGTATTTTAACAAAATGGTTTTACAGCATGCATGGAAGCACACATATATATATATATATATATATATATATATATATATATATATATATATATATATATATATATATATATATATATATATATATATATATACAGTATATCACATATATATATTTGATTTTCTTCTCAGTATGAATTTATTGCATGACTTTAAAAAGATATCACAGCTCCAGATTTGTTGACTGTACAACGATCAGACTTGGCTTGCAGCATCTCAGTAAGCAAAGTAAGCAAACTTTACAAAAAAACGCATGAATAAAGTATTATATAAAGGTATAAAGTACATTTCATTCTTCTCTTTATTTTTGTCTCATCCCCAACTCTCTCTTTCTCTTCCTCATTTTCAGCACACAAAGACAAATGTTGATTACATCTAGGCTAAGATGCCTGATACTGTACATACCATTACATTTTGAGTTACCTCACTCTCACTCTGTTTAAAGCAACATAAAGCTTCCCAGTGTCATCCAGAAATGTCCTGGAGATCAGCATTCAGTTATGTTTGATTTGTGGCTGTATTATGAAGAAGCATCTTAAAAGACAGCAAGAACAGAGACATCAGTTTCTTCCCCCCTTGCCCCACTTGGGAATGCCTATCACAACTATAGGCCCATCTCCCTGCTGAAACATCCTGTCAGTTTAGAAAGGCCTGGCATGAATGGTGTGTGGTCAGCCACCCAGGCATTCAAACGCTCCTGAAGCAGGAGTCAATCCCAGCCCTGGGGAGTTCCAGGGTCTCCAGATTCTCATTTCCACACTAAAATAAGCGCTGGATGTGTAATCCAGCAAAACCTATCCCAGAGTAGGGCTGAGGACCTCCGGCCAAGAGGTTTTGTGTCCGTAACTTTTAATGTACTCAAAAAGTGAAACTCAGTTAGGCAAATTGCAGATGTATTAACTTCAGATTGATGTTTCCCCATGCATTATATTTCAGTCTTACTTCCGTTCAGTTGTTGTCAAATGGGACACCCCGTAAATGGAGCAAAACAACAGAACCAGCAAGCTTCCATTATGAATTGAAAGGCATCCGAAGACGAGCTGCAATGTGCCTTGCCACCCATTGTCATCCTGCCAAATAAACATATTGAGGGCCACATTATGTGACCATGAAGAAGAATAGCTCATTCATGGGTACATTCAGATGCATGGAATAGAGGTAGTGAGGTCAGCAGTGTTGTCACACTGAAAAATAAATATGGTTCATGGCATTCTGGTCAGATTCCAAAGCTTACGGAAGAAAGGGAAACGCAATTCGAAAAATACCACTACCGCACTTCCAAAGAGTTTCTCAGGCTCACTGCAAAAGGAAAACAAACAGACACTTAGTTTGTATTTATGCAGAGTGCTGGGAGTTTGGCTAACTTAAAGAGAGGGCAGTGCTGACCAGAGGGACTTCTCGCATATGTGAGCTGTGAAACTGAATGACCCCCCCCCCCGCAAACTGTCTTTATGGTTGAGTCCAGCCAAGCATGTCAAAGGGCCAGTAACAGTACAATGAGGCTGAATGGTACACGACTATGCTGGTTGGCAGACGCGACTGGGGGTGAGGGGGAACGGGGGGTAAAGTTAGGGACTGGATTCATACCAGTCCTCTCTCATTTGTGGGGTTTTCATTTCCCAGGAGTGCCCCTTTTAATGCAGAGAGCACAAACAATGTCTTCTTTTAGCATCTCCCCTTGTCTACCCATTTCCGCTTTTAATTGCCAGTTCATGGAGATTTGCGTTGCTTGCTTGAGCTGGAACAGACAGCCTCGGGCACTGAATCCTGAGAGCCCCGGCCTACAGCAACACAGGGCTGAAAGGCTGAGAGAAGGAACGTACTCCGTGTCTTCATTTTAAACTCAAGAGCTCCCTGCCCTCCAAGGTGAATCGAGCCAATTGCTCACTTCTACATGGCCCTTCTCACGACACTGAAATCCAAGTGTCTCACCCTCAAACAAAGCCATCCTTTCTAATAAACACTTTACAGAATACATCCATGTTCAATTTTGTTTAAATTCCTGGAATTCTTCATTGTGGTTCTGTAGTGTAGTTCTGCTCCAAGAGTGTGATCCACATACAGTTTACGACTGAACAGATATGCCTAAAGGACAGCTTTAAATGGATTGAAACTCTGAAAATGGTAAACATATTGTCCCCCACCCCCATGCACTGTTGCCACCAGTGATATTACTGAGACACCAGACATGGGTAGTAGCTATGAAGCTAAGCTTTTAATGGATAAACAGTAGACTAACTTGAAGTAGTTGTCTGAAATTGTGAAAACGTAGAAGATCGGAGAACCCGAGAAAGTGAACTTGCAGCATATTTGGAGCTATAATCCAATCACTAAATAACATCTAATCTGTAAGGAGCCTCCCTAGTAGGGGAGATCTGGGTTTGTTGTGACATGGGGTCAATGGTTACATTATGTTTTTGCCCAATCAGAAACAAGCTAGCCTGCTGGAAATCACATTGCACAGCCCCATCCACACCTTTCACCCCAGATTTCAATGGACCGAACAGTTTCAATGGTTTCATGCTCCGTTCACCACACATTTATTTTTTTAACCTTCTTAACAGTTACCTCACAGTTTTTTTCTCAGCTACTGTCATGAATCATTTTAAATCACAACATCTGGGTGAAAGTTGTTGTGTCACGCCAGTATAATAATGGCCAAGTAGGCCAGGTGGATTGTTACACATAAGGGAGGTCGTTGTTACATGTTAAATATCCTCGGCATACAGATGAAATCAACTAAAAACACACGCATTAATTAAAACCATATAGTTCTCCTTCCATGCCTGCTTTCCCAAATTCAGAATTAGTATAAAAACAGGATGGAAATCCTACTTCTTTTCTTCACCTGATATGTCACTAAAAAGAAACAACAAAACAAGCATGCACCCAAGTAGCGATCATTATCACTTTGTAAATGTGCAACTCATTTTATCAGAGACTGCAGATGCTATTCAGACACTGTGTGAATGGCAGCTTTGTTTTGCCATGTGCTTACCGATTCTAAATGTTCATCTAAAGCACTTTGCACTACCCAGCTGGTAATGCAGCAAAAAATTCTGAGACCTCACAAAAAGAAATGTCTAACAGCCTGAATTTAGCTAACGATTTGGCTTTGTTGGTGCCCCTTTGCCAAGCTACTCTGCCAAATCAATGTTACATAGAGGGGCCAGTGTAATAACAGTCTGGGGGTGAACACGGTTCATTCTCCTCCTTTGATTTACAGTAAAATAACTGTCGCACAGTTTGCTTCCTTTGTGAACTAAACCAAAGGGAGAATTCAAGCTGCACACATCTCCATAGGAACGAGGACCTTTGCATCGCAAAGGTGCTGCATAGCCATCAGTGATTTAGCCTTTCGTCAGGACTCTTTATAGAGGACCAGACCTGAGTCATCTGGGCAGCAGCATTCTGTATGAGGTGGCCGAGTCTGATGGGACATGGAGGAATGAGCTGCAGTAGACCAGTTAGGACAGCACACGGACCTGAGTAATGAGCTGCAGTAGACCAGTTAGGACAGCACACTGGCCTGAGTAATGAGCTGCAGTAGACCAGTTAGGACAGCACACTGGCCTGAGTAATGAGCTGCAGTAGACCAGTTAGGACAGCACATGGACCTGAGTAATGAGCTGCAGTAGACCAGTTAGGACAGCACACTGGCCTGAGTAATGAGCTGCAGTAGACCAGTTAGGACAGCACACTGGCCTGAGTAATGAGCTGCAGTAGACCAGTTAGGACAGCACACTGGCCTGAGTAATGAGCTGGTTAGCAAGTGCATGTATAAGGAATTGTGTACATTCATGAGCCATATCATCAAAATAGCAGTAGTAGGAGAAGCCATGAGAGATTATTACAAAGCCAAGCGACTCTGAGTTCTAGGAAAACTGGAGAGGACCAAAATCAGATCGCTGAGGCACATGGTTTCGCAATTATAAAATGTAATGGTATATGCCAGTACTGTACTGATCACAACAAAACATTAAAAATAAATTTCCAAAATACAAAAATATAAACAAAGGTAACTGGTCTCCGATTTTGCCTAGGACACTCTTTGGACGCAAAGATAATTCAAATCATGTCATTTGACCATTATGACAAACATGATCATCCTATATTTTATATCACTTTCAATACAAAAGATATGAATCGTATTTGAGGTAGGATTCCAATCCAATTTAAATGTACACAAAAATCCAGTTCCTTTCCAGCCACTGAGAGAGAATATCTACCAAGAGCAGGTCCCAGCCTTTGGACCTCATGCATATTTGGATTAGTCTGATAATCTCGGCAAACGTCTGCTGAATGTTCATTCTGCAACAATGGCATCTATCTCCAGGAAACAAGGGGAATGGTGTTTTCTCAGTTTGGATCTCACTGGGAGACAGACAAAGGGCTCATTCCCGAAGTTGTTCCCTGATTATTTAGCCCATGTCTGCCAAGTCTCTACCCAAGGCATGGTTGGCATGGTAAAATAAACCTCCCACCCAACGCAAAAGCAGTTGTGCAATAGTGCAAAAGTGCATATGTGGGGCTCCAAAATTGATACATTTCTTCCAGAGAGAAGATCACCACCCACAGAGAAGCATAAAAAACACTGAAGAAGTACTGATATCAGGCATCAACCCAATCCTTTTGGAAATGCCCTGAATTATTTTTAGTTTTTAGCATTTTGTTTATAAGGTAAACATGAGAAATGCAATGTATCGTATGAGAAACTAAAGTCAAGGAAAGGTAAAATAAATTAATAAATAAACTAAAAATATGTTTCTCAGAAAAAATAAATATAAATAATGCCTCCAAGTAAAGTCAAACTGGTTGTCAGGTTGGTGTTTAAGTATATTGCCAAAAATGCACTTGTGTCTGTATGTGATGTTTCCAGGGTATTCTAAATCATGTTTTGTCTGTCTTCCCTTGTAATACGTGCCATGCATGACGTACATCTAACACAACAAAGACAGAGGAGCTTAACTGTTTCTGGAGTGACATCAGAGGTATCTGGTGACTTCCATCCACCACATGTTGCACAAATAAACAGTGCAGTGATTAGAGCTGAAGCAGCTTACCACTGCAGACAAAGCAGACTAAAATACTTAGGCTCCAAATCCTAAAAAAGACGTTAAAAACACCCTCAAAATTCTCAATTAATCCAATTAAAACACAGTTATGTCTGTCGGTGGCCATATTTTAGGGGGATTTTGTTTTTCAACACAACGTCACCATGTTTTAGTCAGTTTCAAACTGTCAAAGCTGACCATTGTCAAATGAACACCTTGAATTTTATGGAAATTTGACAGGAATATAAAACAGCAAAGACATTGCCACAGTACAGCACCGGTCAAAACAGTCACAGATTCAGTTTTTCAAAAGTTAGCACTGAAATTCAATGTTTTCCCAATAGTTTTATGCAAAACATTACATAGGAAAAAGAGCCATTCTGATGTATGAAGAACCTACATTATTACATTATATTGTTCTCAAGATAACATGTTTATATTCATATACATAACAACCTGAAAGACGCACCTGCTGCAAAGCCCTACCAGTTCATTAACTGCTATACTGATGTGAATCACTGCGCAAAATGAGCTGATTCAGAAACCTCTAGTTCAATAAAGGCACTTCTAACTTTCAGAGAACAGAAACTAGGAAAGAGCAGTGTGGCTAACTCAGGATGGTGACGTTTGCGGTCAGACTCAGTGCCACGGAATTACACCAATGAGAGTCACCTGGGAACTCATAGGAAACGCAGCCGAACAGAGGTGCCATCCTGTTTGTGCAACCCCGTCCTTCTCTGCAGCTGTGCGGCAGGAATCCACACCAGCTGCCTCCTCGGGAAAGCAGGATTTCCCTGGCAGCAAGGGGAAATGGAAAAATAACCACTGACAACACCAGATCTCACTCGCTGAGAAATTACTGCTTTCCACTGGATGAATTGGCTGTAACTCATCCCATTTGCAATCGCAAAACACTCGCCCTCTATGCAGTGTTATTTTTTCCTGTCATTTCTCCCTGATTTGGAATTGCAACAACTTGAGTGCTTCCAACATCTCGTTACCGCCACTCGATCCCACACAAAAAGCACTGCAGGTGAAGTATGTCTGATGCATTGCAAGCAAGTGACTGTTTTACTCACTGCAGGCAACATACAGTATAAACTAAATAACACATTGCATATACTTTCAAGATATGTACCATATATGCTGTGATTTTGATTATATGGTACACCCGACTCAGCTTTAATGAGAAACCCACTAAAAACCAACTATTTTTTAAGAAACAGCCCATATTTTTGTGCCAAAGCACACCAACTCAAAACAGTGACTGATCCATATGCGACCCTTTCTTCAGCCCTGTAAGTTCTTGATCACATTATTCTCTCATTATGGAAATGTGTTAACAGACAAGCCCATGACCCTCAATTTTAACCTCTTATTGATCTCAGTGTAGCATGCCGTTCCACATTATGAGCAAAATGTATCAACATTAAAATTCCCTATCCTTCAATCAATTTCACCAATATAATTTATTTGCAATTTTCCCAAGGTGTCCGTCCAAAGTCAGCTCTCCTGACTGAAGCAGCTCGTTTCCCATCTGATGTGAGTCGAAGGCAGACACTGCCGACACAATCATTCAGAACAGCATCAGCTTTTGCACATAATCACAAAGTCATTGTCAATAAGAGAAGAGTAGTACACTACATGTTTTTTTAACACAAAGAAAAAAAAGTAATTCTCCTGATAAAAATAGGTTGGAATGCCCCAAAATTAACAGCATACAAGTCTGGTTTTCATGCTCACTTCTTGAAAGAGGGTTAATTCCACACATCAGTTTTCAGGGACAGGTGGTAGTGATGGGGTTTCATCTGGGAAAATAAAGTAAAATCCAGATTTTTCCAATTTGTGCCCCAGTTTGGTGCCCCATGTTTCCAATTGGGAATTGGACCTGAGAATTACATGGTTCTATCAGCCATTTCTACAATTCTGAGATATTGAGCTTTAAAATCCATGGCAGTTTGTTAAACAGACTCTTTATACTAAAAGTATGTGGGACTCAAAGCAGTCCACTATGATAATTTAGATTTTTACATGTATAGCCATTGCTGTATATGAAATTAGTGTAAAATAATGACCAGTGATGAATAAGATTTAGGCAGTCTGAAGGCTACAGGCTGTAATCTAACAGCAAATGGAGCTGAGAAATCAATAAATGTCGAAAACAGAGTGATCCATCAACTCCCACACTATTTACTTGCTGAGTGAGCAGACGTGACTCCCAAGAGAAGAGAAGAGGGAGAAACTCAAATGACAGACTTGAAAAAGACGTTATGCTTAACAAGGATTGATTTGATTCCCTCAGCACACCCCACCCCACCACCTCATCTCCTTGCTAAATCTACACCTTCTACACCACTTTCAAATTCAGAAGTGGAATTCATTCATTCATTCATTATCCAAACCCGCTAAATTGCCCTATGGGCAATTTAGACTCTCCAATCTGCCTAACCTGCATGTCTTTGGACTGTGGGAGTACCCGGAGGAAACCCACACAAGCACGGGGAGGCGGCAGTGCTTCCCACTGCACCATCCATGCCCAGAAGTTTAATATTCATTGAAATTTAGTTTCTATAATCAAATTTTGTGAATGTGAATGCAATTTTATTCAAATGGCATTGATACATTTCGGAATGGATCATTTAAAATGTAGGCAGATTGACAGTAAATACACAAAGTCATCTCCGTTTCAATGCACCACAAAACAATTTATACTCGCAAAGATGTCAAAATGTTTACTTGAAATCCCTCAGTACCACTGAGAGCTCTCTGTTTAATAGAAGATAGAGAAGCAAAGGTTCCACCACCAGGACAGGACAGCTGTACGCTGCTGTTTGGGTTCCCCCCCTCCCTCACCCGATTTTCCAGCAAATGGAGTATTATGTTAACCGTAAGGAGGACGAGAAGCACCTCCCTCCAGGGAGCTCCCTGACAGGCAGCCAGACTCAGCACGCCTTCTTCAATCTCCCCAGGCCATGGTTCCTCCTGAGCCAGGCCCAGCAACCCAGGCTTATTCAATATGCATTGCATGCCTAAATTCCATATGCATTCCAAAGTTGTGAGGCACAGGGTGACAGTGCAGCAAGGTGAAGAAACTAGACGTCCAACTCCAAAGTTGTAGGTACGCTCCCAGGAGGTGTACTGCAATTGTACCCTTGAGAAGGGGCAGTTCACTTAAATCGCTTCAGTAACTATCCAGCTGTATATGTGCACTAAAAAAGATTAACATGATCACTGGATAAAATGATCTGCTGAATGCCTTACTGTAAATGTAAATGGTGAGAGAGAGAGAGAGAGAGAGAGAGAGAGAGAGAGAGAGAGAGAGAGAGAGAGAGAGAGAGAGAGAGAGAGAGAGAGAGAGAGAGACTCCACCTGTCATAGTCAGACAATGGCCATTATCAAGGAAAGCCAATAACGTAAAACCAACACAGAAAACAGGTACATGAGTAATTAATGTCATGCTATCATTTCTGCTGCGCTCAACCCTTTCCGGAAAGAAAGTACTTAGTGATTCCTAGAAACTGTAGTGTGACCAACACAATTCCGCAGGGTTGCAGTCGCCTATTCAACATCATTGACCACGCAGTTGCGAATAGCATGATATTATGAAATCACTTCGTGAGACGAATCGGTGATAATGACGGTCACCACTAGTGCAATATCACCCGCGCATGCACTCAGTCATTCAAATGCATGAAGAAACCCGTAAATGCATGCTCACTGCGGTACAACTTAGGCAAGCTGCTTGCTCTCATACATGGCTGAAGCACCGGTACTGTAGCCTAAATGAGACGGTGGGTAGATTGTAACCAGGCTAGCCCATCAACTGCAGATTAGTGATTCCGAACAGCTGGACTGAATGAATGCTTTGAAGGTACTTTGGTTTGAAGAATCGCGGTTATAGAAAGTAGACGTCGACCAAACGGACAAGTCTCATAGCAGAACTCACTAACCTTTCATGCAAACTATTAGGCAATTCCTTGAAATCTTTATTGAAAAGTGTTGAAATGTGTGTTGAAGGGCGTGCTTCAAATTGCCACAGTAACTCCAATTTTAAGAGAAATATGGAAATATACCTGCAAATAGTTGTAAAGTTAAGTACTTTACATTTAAGTGTAATAGGCTAATGAGAATTTAAATGTGTGTGGTAACCAGCCGGCTACTGTTAATAACACTGTTTTGTAGAATACTTATGTATCTTTACTAAAGTTACATTCATACCCACAAATTAATGATTTAAAAAAGAAAACTTACCGACTGCAGGAAAATCAAAGTCTTCACGTAATCCCTCTCGGTATTCAAAATCTCATTTAAAACGCAAAGTCTTAAGCGGAGCTGGCGGTCCGAATCTTTGATAGTCTGGACACCATTGCCTGGGTGGCCTTCCTCCTCCATCTTCGCGGTTTTGATATCCATTACTTATTGTATGTTGTGAAATACCTCGGACACAGTAGTTTCCTCCAAAAGATCCAGAAAAAAACGGATTAATCAATCCCGTTAAGCCACATATTCAAATACAGGACCAAAGATGCGCACCGTGGACACTCCAGATGATGTTGTAGAAAATAAAGGAAACTGTAAATAGATCAGTTCTTTGTTATCTTTCCTTTTAAAATAAGGAGACATAAAGACCAATCTCTGCGAAGCAAGTGCAGCCCGGTCCTACGATTTCGCTGTTTAGTCCTTCAACGAGATCGCAACTAACTAAAACAACTAAAAAAAGGTAAATTACAGTTAAAATGTAAAATAGGTCTGGGTCAAGAAAAGTAAATTAAACTACGTAACAGGTAACAAAACCAGTTCAACAGACATAGTAAGTACTGCAAGGTATTCAAGAGGGAAGAGTTAGCCTGCTCCCTTCCAGGTCTGCAAGAAGGAAGATCAGTAGGCTACAACTCCCTTCAAACTTGCCTCTTCTTTCTATGTAAAGAGTAAAGCCAACGCTCCACCACGTACAACACAGCGAAAAGGAGTCAGTGTTTAGGGATCATCTATAACTACACGTCTATCAATTCGAGACTCGTTCCGAGTGAAGTAAGCACGCTCATGTCCGTATGTTCATGCATTTACAGACTTACGTCATTATTCTATCTGTAAAAAAAACAGAAGTCATATTAGCTAAAGGCCACGTTGTTTAAGTCTACGTTATTTCTACCACACTAAATGCATAGGCAATTTGTGCAGGTTATATGACAGTCTTCTCTAAATAATATTATGAATCCGAATTTACATTAGAAATTATATTTCATGTAGCCTATCCACAAAAATATGCTATACCTTGAAAAATGTGACACACAAAAGACATATGTAGGCCTATTAGTCTTAGAGTGGTGTCGAAATACTTTAATTTAGGGACAACCCCTGCCATAGCATGTGTCAATGCACTTACTGTCAGCACCTGTCTCAATCGAAACAAAGTGAATATTACAGTATTGTGTTATGTATGGTGCGAGGCAAATACCGGCTATGCTCTGGTGGACTTTTATATTATTTTACGAAATGGAAAGGGATCATTATCATCATCATCATCATCATCAAGACTTGATCAAGTATTTACTAGTTGGTACGTCAATGAGTTTTGAGACGGAAAGCCATACATTTCAGGCGATAATTTGGTTTTGATTTGAAAGAAAAGTTATCAGAAATATCAGAAGTGATGGACGTGAACAGCCCTGTAGCAACAGACACACAACATCGATCTAGTAGGCTACTTTTATTAAATTAACCATCCAATGATATCAAGACTGTATGTGTCACTTCTAATGGTTATTAAACCTGAAAGGTTGTAGATTAAGTTAATTGTATTTCATTAATAGGGCCTACTTAACCATTTCAATCCACTGAAATAAATGTAGGCCTTAAAACAGTTGCCAATTGCGAATTACATGTTTTGTATATAGAGTGTAGTTTAAGCGATATGGTGTGACGTGTAACAATGCAACTTGTTATTGTTGAGTGACCTCTGTTGGAGAAGGACTGAAGCACATGTTGACAAAACACGTTGTTTTCAGAACGTCCTGCAACACATAATTGCGTATACTGTATGAGATGTATTATATTTAGTACGTATGATTGGCAGGCTCTGTGTTCAGAGTTTGTAATATGAGTGAATGTTCTCATTTACTCCCTGTATTCCGTAGCCGTCCCCATGGGGTTTAACAAAATATAGCCTACGGCCAATTACCATGCTTTAACACTACGCTACACCGCTATCTTGCTTGGGTTTCAAATCAGTTTTTCTTAATGTTAATAATTGTGAAGTATGGTCTCTGCAGTCAAATGTGATCTATATTTTTACAGTAAACGTTCCAAGCTTTAACAAGGTACTATACTGTACATGCATGAGTGAGATATAGGATTTTGAACATATAAACATAAAAGGCAAGGCCACACGTGAGGTTGAACCACCCTCTGGTGACCAAATATAGTATTGCAGCACACGTTGTGCCGGGAGTTGGCTGTTTGTTTTTATGAGCACTATAATATAAATACGGGATTTAAGTATATATTTTAAATATTTTACTATAAATTAAACGGTTTATGTTTCAGTCACCAGTGCATAGAATCTTACTGGTGATGCTGCTCTCATGGAAAACATTACATTACACATGTCTGTAAATAAACAAACAATACCATGCTTGTATGATAAGAACTTCTTTAAAATTTTTATTCAGTATATGTGTTACATTCAATATCCAATGTGTTTCTCTTGGACACATATATAATTGGCATAAATACAAACAAGCGTTTTGTGCCTTTCCTAATGAATAAAGAGAACAGACAAATGAAATATACTTCACACTTTCATATTTACATATATTCCTCCAACTAAATACATCTCATGTTAAAGCCTGCAATATTTACAGAGAAAAAAAATGCCATTTTATCAGAACAGGGACCCCAAAAAAAAAAAAAAAAAAAAAAGGCAATCAAGTTTAGGCAATGTGTTGAAATTGAGATTGTACATTATATATGCGGCGCACAACGGCTTTGAGATACCTTTCGGTGGTTTTTCAAGAGGCCACGTGCGACAGCAACATGGAACACATTCCATTTTTTTCAAAGACTTTAATATCAGCAAAGATAAAGAAAAGTGAACAGAGCATGTTCCTTCTGCTGAACTCAATCTTTTGTTTTGGACAGTGGCGCTTGGGTTATCCAACACCAGGCCGGTCAAACACGAGTAAAACTTTAAAACAGTGACATTAAATATCAGTAACTGAAGAAAAACAAAGACCTATCTGCACACGGCCACTCTGATCTAAGGATGACCAATCAATTTGGAGTGAAATCAGAGGTCAGTTTTTTAAATTATTGGGATTAATATGATTCATTTTACACACTGAGGCATGAATAATAATAATAATCATAACAATAATACATTGTTTTCAAAAAAGTAGATCAAACCTGAATCAGATCAAAATTAGGTGATAATTTCTCCATTAAAGAAAGGTTAATGTCGTCCAGCAGTAAATAAAATGTATTCAACAATGACGCAGTGGTGAAGGGTTGTCATCCAACTCCAACGGGAAAACACGTTTTAAGCCCTTATAACGGTCAAAATCCTTGGCACAGCCTGGAGTTGACTGCAGACAGTCTGAAGTAAAATAAACACCTCGATGCCTCCGTGTGGTCACGCCGGATTGACTAAACAGATTGAGATCTTTAATGGGGGGAAATGTCATTGTGGCATGGCAATACTGACAAACTAACAGCGAGTGGCTGATCTCTTTCTGCCTCGACAGGAAAACGTATACAACAATAGACACCGGAAGAGAACTACTGGTCTATCTGATTACCCCTACACTTTGAGCTATACTTAAATAGCAAAGGAAGAGGTGGGCACTTCCTTTAGAAATAATGAGAATGGAAACAAAAAACCCTACAGAAGTGGACCTCGATATGTAAAACAAACTCCAACAGTAAAAAAATCATCCAATTGAATTTCCCTAATGCCATGCAATCACAACAGGCCTTCAACTGCTCCAATCAAAATGTAGCTTACATTTCAACTACGTCAGAGTCACTACAACCAGCAATGGATAAGAAGGAAGACTTGAGCTTAATTTGCAACTTTTCACACCGATATCGCCAAAAATGAGAACTCTGACAGAAGCAGTCCCTGCAGATTGGACATTACAATAGACTGTAAGAAAGTGCGCATTTACATACTTTGAGTTGCATGGGGGAATGGTGGTCGATTTGTGTTATGGTCAGATACAGTAAGGCCATTCCAAGATGGTTAAAAATAAATCAAGCTTCTTACAGTTAATGGATTCTAATTGTTGTTCAAAAATGAAATTACTTTTTGTTTTGTTTTTGTTTTTTAAAAATTACGAAAAAAAACAAAAACTTATGCTTATCAATGGCCAAACCGTGCGATTGATGTCTAAACTGAGGTCAGTTGGTTGAAGTGCATTAAATACATGACCAGGTGACTGCATATCCAATATGGTATAAACTACCTGAGATTAAAATAAAGTTTTATGTTACAGACACGAGTGGATCTGTGTGGGGATAAATCACTCAAAAGACTTAATTTATAAAATACATTTTAGCAACTGAACTTGCTTATACACTTTGTTAGCACAAATAGCAGTCAAAACAAAATTGTCAGCCTATACCAATGTAGTGTTAATTGCAGCAGTACTATTTTAGGCATTTTAAATGCTTTTTGGCATTTCAAATGCATTTTGTCATTTATTTGCCAAGTTGTATATGGTTTCATTCCAGGCCTAAAATTCTGACAAAAATATGAAGGAAAGAAAAATTACAGCAGTGTTGAAAACCAAAAACAAAGTACAGTCAGGTATGACAACGGTGAAAGGACAGTATTGCATTCTTTGGAAAAACAAGATTCGGCCTCTCTCGTCAGACATCGCTGCTTGCGCGGATGGTATGAGCTTTCATCACGAGCCACGCTACGAGCCACGCTACTAGCCACGCTACTAGCCACGCTACTAGCCACGCTACGAGCCACGCTACGAGCCACGCTACGAGTCCCCGGTCTGAAACGCCTCACCATTTCCTCTCCAGTCCATCACGCACTGACCCCGACGGCAGGGTGGTCCGAGCTCTGGGCTGAGGGACGGCCGTGTCCGTCTGTCCGTCCGTCCGTCTTCCTGTCGGTCCTATGTAGTGTTTGAGGGGTGGGAGCGAGGGGAGGGGGCACAGGAGGGGGTGTAAGGGGTGGGGAGTAGTCGCCATGGCCACGTGTCAGTGTGGAAGTTAGCCGTTCTTTCCGAGGACCTCCCGCGTCTGTAGTGTGCGGCCGCCAAGTGCTGACATAAATAACAAAGTCGTTTTTATAAATATAAAGGATCTGCGCAGTGCTCTCCCTCTCAGGGGTTCAGGCTCCTCTCTCCCACCTCCTGGAACAGTGAGGTATAGAACTCGGGCTCCAGCTGCTTGTTGCGGTACTTGTTGACGATCTCGGCGATCTTCTGTTTCCGCCGCACGTGGGGCGGGTTGTAGGAGTCGCTCTCCAGCCTCTTCCTCCGGCAGGCGTTGATCGCCGTCTGCCTCACGAGGAACCCTGGAAAGGGGACGGGGTTTTAGAGGTTAGAGAGGGGGGCGCTTAGCGCGCTGCGCCGTTAGCATGCTGTGTAGCGTCACGGATTCAGGCACCTAAAGCTCTCCTGCTGACCACCATCCCGTCCACCAGGGGGATGACCATGCTGAACTTCCCCATGGCCCCGTGCAGCTTGATGCGGAACAGGCCCGTCTTCAGGGGGTGGATGAAGATCACCAGGACGTCCTTCTCCGACGCCATGGGCCTGGGGAGAGACACCGGGGAGACCCCGCCGTCAGCTCTCATCGATCAAAAGCGTTTGTTTACAGTGGAGATCTCTCACTCAAATCCCAGTGCTACTGTGTCCCCTGGTTTTACATGCGTTCCCACACTTATGTGCTCCACTAGTCAAGTCATTGCTTGGCTGAAGAATCCACACACCTCATTTCCAAGGCTTACATTGGTTGCTGATTAAATGGAAATCACAGAAAGGACTGGAGCTTCTTGGACTTCTTCCACAGCTGCTCTTAGCCCACAGAAAACCTGGATGAAAGCTGAAGAGCTGTTCTCCCTGACCTCGTCTAAATATAAACTGTCTGAAGGCTCCATAACCACTGTTTTCCCACAGTCGCGGAATCTCCAATTGGACTACAGAATCAACCTACAGCAACAAACTTCAGATTTTATCCCGTTTTGAATAACGGTGTTATAAATGTAAGCTAACTCCGCGGTAAGAGAGTGAAATGAAACCATTGTTCTGTCACTAACTGATAACAATATTTTAATGTGTGTGAAAATACTGGGACTTTGCACTGTATAACCTCCTCAGGACAGGGCATAACAGAGCTGATAACTTACAGCTGGGTAATCAGGCACGATGGAATCTCAGACTCATTACCTTACCAACCTTACGAACTTGGCACCCAGGAGAATGACCATGAAGCAAACACATAACAGCAATTAACACTAACACACCTGTATGAAGCGCTGCTGTTTGCTGTCGTCTCTACGCCAGTGCTAGTTTCTGCCAAGAGTTCTGGAAGGGGGAAGTTTTCTGAAAAAACAAAAATGGAATTACTTCACGACTGTCAAAAGGCAGTTGTGTTCACAAACAAGTTTTGCTATTCTTGGAAATCAGTTTGAAATTGTATAAACACACAGATTGTTAATAAAACATGGCATTCTTATACCAATTAATTTCTCATCTCAATGTAAAAGGATTACATTTTCCAGGAAAAGCAACTACTTAAATAAACCCTCTGGGAAAGTTTTCTGCTGAACGTATTCAAGTTTATGTGCATTAGAGGAGGAAGTTTATTTTTTACCAATATCGTCATAGCGCTCGACCCAAACCACCAGCACTTTTGTCTCTGGTCCCAATGGAGGCACAGGTCTGCTCAGAGGCATCTTCTTCATCTTCACTGTGGGACTCTGAACATGACAAAACCATGAGCTGTTATTCTTGTGGATTTACTTTCATTACATTACATTACATTAATGGCATTTGGCAGATACTCTTATCCAGAGCGACATACAGTTGATTAGACTAAGGAGGAGACAATCCTCCCTTGGAGCAATGCAGGGTTAAGGGCCTTGCTCAAGGGCCCAATGGCTGTGCGGATCTTATTGTGGCTACACTGGGGATCGAACCACTGACGTTGCGGGCCCCAGTCATGTACCTTAACCACTACGCTACAGGCCGCTGTTAGTTTAGTGTATATCTTACACTAAACTAACAGCAAAACTTTAACAGTAAAAATTTGTACACTTTCCGTTGCAGATGTCAGTTTTTTTTATTCTTGCAAAACAAGAACTGTGAGAGATGTTTCTAGGGATGGCTGACAGCTCCTTTTTTTGTCTTACCCTTTGAGACGGTCCCAGGTTTTCAGAGTGGTTAGGGAAGAGCTCCAGTGTTAAATTTGACTGTTTCAGCAATCCGGGTAGTAGGTCCATCTGAGAATCCATCTCCGCTGTTGGGAAGCTGTTCTCCGACGACTCAGCTGGGTCACAACACAACATCAACTAGATTAAAGGCACTGACATAGCAAGTCAACCAGCAGCCTTCATAAAATGAAAACTAAAAGACAGGAGAAATACTGAAATACTGTTTCCAGAAGATACAGCATTACAACTGAAAGACTGTAATAATACAGAAAGATATGACACTACATGAAAACGCCTGCACAAATATAGTCACAATATCTTTAAGTGGTAAAAACTCAGCAGTATGACAAAATTGGACAGTTATAATTTGTATAAATGTAAATAACTTACTAGAAGAGTCCAAAAGTGATGGGACTACAAAGGCAATTTCTGTCAGAGCATCTGCGTAGTACAGCACCCTCTTCTCCCCGTTGAAGACGCCACCACCACTGTCTCCCAGTGTAATGGTCTCATCTGCTGAAAAGGAGAACATCTATTACACATATGGAGATCAACAGTGCCACACAGTGGACAGGAGGTCCAGGCTTGTCAGCACGGATGAGAGATCTGAAGTGGCACTGAGGTCTCTAAGCATCAACTGATCCAAGGTGGTTCTGGCAGTCAACTGCGCTGGATCTGAGGTTCAGAGATCTATGATAGATCTGAGAACTTGAAACATTCACTGAGAATCTGAGGACTGACAGCACTAACAGATCGGAGTTGAGGTTTGGCAGTACTGACTGAGAGACCTAAAGTAGAAATCTTAAGGTTTTGCAGCACTGACGGAGATCCAAGGGGAACCGACTGCAATGACAGATCTCAGGCTGAACAGCAGTGACTGAGATCCCTGAGGTAGAAATCTGAGGTCTATCAGCACTGACAAGAGACCTGGGGTAGAAATCTGAGGTTGGACAGCACTGACTGAGAGACCTAAAGTAGAAATCTGAGGTCTGTCAGCACTGACTGAGACACCTGAGGGAGAAATCTGAGGTCTGTCAGCACTGACCGAGACACCTGAGGGATAAATCTAAGGTCTGTCAGCACTGACCGAGACACCTGAGGGAGAACTCTGAGGTCTGTCAGCACTGACTGAGACACCTGAGGGAGAAATCTGAGGTCTGTCAGCACTGACTGAGACACCTGAGGGAGAAATCTGGGGTCTGTCAGCACTGACTGAGAGAGCTAAAGTAGAAATCTGAGGTCTGCCAGCACTGACAGAGACACCTGAGGGAGAAATCTGAGGTCTGTCAGCACTGACTGAGACACCTGAGGGAGAAATCTGAGGTCTGTCAGCACTGACTGAGAGAGCTAAAGTAGAAATCTGAGGTCTGCCAGCACTGACAGAGACCCGAGGTGTCAGTGAGACCTGAGATCACCTCAGGAGGGTCTCGAGACAGGCATTGTGACCTCAGGGTGCCCTCACCTTGCTGCAGACCCTTGCTGCCGTTGCAGGCGTTGATGGACCAGCTGGTGTAGACACTCCCGCTCCAGCCAGGGTGCTGGCCCACGTCTACCGGCCAGCCCAGGGACAGCAGGAACTCCAGGAAGTGGTGCTGAACGTTGGCCGAGGACTCCACGTTCCTCAGGATCTACACGCGGGAGGACAAAACTCAGTCATCCTAACATACAACAGATCACATATACAAAGCTTAGATAAAGCCCTGTATATAAGCTGCACAGCTGAAGCTGAAAAAACTAATTCAGCAATAAGCATGTTGTCAAAGAATGAATGAATACCATACTGAAGGTGTTATTAAAAATCCTCTAAAAGAGAGGTATGACATTTTTTGCAAAAAGTACAGCAGTGTGAGGTGACTGATGACTACAGAATTTTAGTACTTGGAGAGAGGCTCGATGGTTGAGATTTAAGAGGTGGGTTTCCAGTCTGTGCCAGAAGAGTAGTGACTCTTAATGTTCTGACAGTAACTGCCTATTCAGGCCACACTTAATAAGGGCCACACTGTATCACAGTGACCTGCTGTGTAACGTCAAATGAGCACACTGTCCAAGCAGTCTGTAACAATTAGGTTAAGTACTGAGCATTTCCCTTGCTTTAAATTTGACCAGCATAATACACGGCACTTGCACGTGGAATGGCATATGAAAGCATTATGAAAATGACTGTTTACAGATTGATCAAGGGCTATATAAATGTAATGTTAAGCAAGAGATTATTAGGAGAAAGTCCTATCCAATTACAGGAAAATATAACTGAGTAATGCAATTCTTATGCAAGCTTTTTTTTCGGGAACAAAGTGCATGGGTTACTGTGTTCCTGAAAACGGATTATTGTCAGTTAGCATATTCCTGTTATGTGCAACAGGGGGACCCCCACTTAAGTGCATATATGTAATGAAGTGTATTTCCAGTATTTCACTGTTACTGTCCAAAAACATGCACATAATAAGGTACAAAAAAACAAATAGAGTGAATACCTGGTAAAACAATAAGCAGGAACAAATAATTCAACAAACACATCGATGTGCACTCAGTGTGGGCCCAGGCCAATGACACCTACCTCCTGGCTGCTTTTCTGGCCTGCCCTCATATAGAATATAAATACAGTGTCAAAAGGGCGGCAGGGAAGGAGGTCTAGGTATCCTATGTCATCAAAAAAGCCGGGCAAGGCAGATTCCAGTGCAATTAGATGAGGAGGTAAGCGACTATTCCCAGGCTCCTGCAAAGAAATTAGAAAGTTTAAGGCATTAGAAGTTTGAAAAGTTTAAAGGCCCATACGTAAGAGTTTTAAATAGCCTTAAATCAGCCAGCATTTACCCAGAGGAGGGTAATGCACTTTCCATTTCTTAAAGAGCTTAGTAAGAGGTTCCGGGAACTTAGAAATCAGGTTTAGGATTAGCAGGCTTCATGCAGTAATTGATTTTGAGAGCATTTAAACCTGAATCGTCTCTAAGTATGAATACGTTTATACACTATTTGTCCATTACTATTTAACTGTGAAACATGGGTACTGATTTATAATATCATGATGACACACAATCTTACGAGTCCAAAAGCTTCAATAAGCCACAGTGAATTTCTGAAAGTTGGGATTGCAGTAGAGTCCTAGGTGTCGCTGCTCGTGTCGCTGCTCGCTCGAGGGAGCGGTGTCGTGGCTTTCCCGCCGCCGTACCTTCAGCGCCTCTAGCGACAGGAAGCCGAAGTGCGAGAGGAAGAGGCGGGCGGTCTGGAACTCCTGCGAGGGGGCGGGGGGCTTGCAGTCGATCAGCGGGTCGGGAAAGGGCTTGTTCCTCCAGACGTCCTCGCTGTGGCGCTCCAGGGCCGACTCGTACTCCATCTGCTTCACCATCACGCTGCGCAGCTTGTCGTGCTGGATCTCCAGCTGCGTGGGGGGCAGAGAGGGGCTTTTCAGAGCCGACCCCCCCAAAGCCTCAGAACCCCTCACCACCGCCCGGAGGCCCACACCCGTCACCCAGGCCTCAGGTCCCACAGTGCCCGGTAACATGCGTTCCCCAAAGGCCCACCGCGGAGAACGGCAAAGACAAGAACCGTGTGCGCGCACACACCAAGCAGTCTGCTGCCATACAGTGAAAAATGATCTGCCGCAGTAATTAAAAAACAAATTAACTTTTAATAAACTTATACAAGCTTAAAAATACAACAAAGGGTAAAGGGGATTCTTTTTGGCTGCTCTTAAGACTGCCCAGTACACCCTGGGGCATATTCAGTGAAAGAACAAAAATAATGAGTGGTTGGCATGGCAGCAAAAGGTTTGGAAGTGCGCCCTGAATTTTGTCCACCTCGTCCCGTTTCTCGCAAAGGACAACTCACTTCTGGGTCACTGTACTTGAGTGTTGTAGTGCGAGGCATGGTCAGTTCAGCCTGTCAGTTAAAACACATTGTATTCCTCGTAAATGCACACCGCGCCGGTCACCTCCAAACAATCATCGAAACCCCCAAAACAAAACAATATGCGCATGTTTCATTTTGAGTGAGCATCGAACACCTGTGTTTCTATAGCTTTACATTATAGCAGGTAAATGATAATGAAACAAAGTTTAATAAAACAAAATGTTTATCAAAATAAATTAAAACAAGACCTATACAAGGAATAATGAAGATTAAAACAGCAATAAACGTGCAAATAATATTTTAAACTTAATAAAATATAGAAAAAATACATTTTTATGCATAACTATCATTCTATTGATTACTGTGTCAATATCAAATATGCATTTGAAATATATATTTTGTAAATATGTTATGATGGTGTACACTCTGCATGTACAGTAACACCTGACTGAAGCACCACTCACGACAGGACATGAATAACACACAGCTCAGTCTCCTACCTCCTTATTGACGATGTCGTGCAGGTCTGGAATGCTGAGGTCGGCCTTCACGAAGGGGATTTTGTCCACCTCTTCGGGGAAGGGCCGGTGTTTGACGTTGAAGCGGATTCCCACGTCGTTCTTTGGGGTGGGGCGGCTCTCCGGCACGAACACCTGCTGTGGGCAACGGACACGGAGGGTGGGCTTCAGAAACGGAGCCACACGAGGATCCCAGAGCCTCCAGCCAATGGGAGAATGCCTACTTGGCTGGCAGTATTGTAAAATATAACAACATCACAGCTATCTAAAGCTGATTTACAGTACAAGGGAGAGGGTGTTTGAACAGCCACTTGGGTGATGGAAGGCTGCCAAATCTGCCATATTTTTCAAGCCTATTAAAACAGGGTGGCCAGATTGAGAGAACCATCGAAAACTGGGCCAAGACATCAAAGAAACTGACAACAAATGAGCAGACTAACAGACTTCAGCAGACTAGAGTCCTCAGTCAGTGAGGTCTGAGTTGCGGAGCGCTCTCCCCCGTGCGTCTCACCCTCTGATTGGCTCGCGCCCGTGCTCCGCGGGGCTGCAGGTGCAGCTGCATGGTCCAGGCGTGGCGTCCGGACGTCCCCCTCATCAGCACGGTGACGGACGGACAGGGGTCTGCAGGGACACAGGACAGGGGCTCAAACCAACGCTGCCCTCCCCGCTACCCTGGTGTTTCACACGTCAGGAGTTCTCAGAGCTTAGCACAGTCCGCAGCACCATAATCCTGAACCCAGTGAGAACATGCAAACCGAAATTTCGCAACAAAAGCCATTTTCCCTTTTGGGTTACGGCTGTACTGAGCTCCGAGTGACTTCTGCTTCCGGTTCCCGGTCTATGTTCACAGAAGCATCCGCTAACTAATAACAAGAGAAAGCCGTCTTCAACAAGGATACTGAGACGTCGACTACAAACGCACAGGCAGTGCTCCACTTGCCAGATGAGTGTGGGAAGGGGTCTGTGGGGCTATTTGAGGCGGGAGCAGACAGGAAATGGCCCTGCTGTTCATCAGGGGCGGCGCAGGCCCACTCACTCTGCTCGTTGCCCAGCGGCTGCTCCAGCATGGCCAGGATGACCGAGTTGTCCAGGACGAAGTAGCGGAAGTTGCTCCGGCCGGTGGAGGCGAGGCGGGAGTACCTGATGAGGGTGTCCTCGTTCAGCAGGCTGCAGGGAGAGGCAGGCCCACTGGGGGAGGGGAAGGCCCCCAGCACCTGCATGATGCTGCCGGAGACAAACGGCCAGCTTCAGTCCACGGGGACTGCTTTATTTCAGCTCCCAACAACCGTAATGACAACACTCTTACCGAGCAAAAAGGCGTTTAATCTCTAAAGATGCAAACATCATCAAGTTTTATAATAGGGAATTTGAAGGACAATCAGCGGTTGGTGGGAATAGGAAGATATTTTCTGCGCTGGAACATAAGAGGCCTCTCTCCTAGCACAGTGGGGGCTTATGGAGTCACACACCAGCGCTCCAGGGAAAGAGATTTACCTACTTTAAACACAAGAAGGATTCCTAAAAATAGGTGACACAATGAACTGCTGCATTTTACAACAGATAGTCTACAATTTGCTCAGCACTGAATGAACAACTGTGGGACCAACTAAGCGCTGGTGAAAATGCATCACTGAAAATGTAACGTTCTGATTTTTACAGCTTTTCTCTACGCCCAGTGCACGGACTCCATTTCCCACAGTCCCTTTCTGAAACAGGAAGCTGGGCTCTCACCATGACAGCGTGGCCTCAGCTGCGTCCTTCACCCTCATGGAAGCGGGGTTGTGCTCCTTGTCAGCCTTGTACCTCACTTCCTGGTCACTGGTCTTGGATTTGCTCCCAGATATGCCCAGCTCCACAATCTCTAGCACCTCTATGAGGCAGTCCTGTAGGAGGGACACTATGTTAACATATGTCACACAGCAATTCTTAACAATTCTTCATTCTTAGCAATTCTGTTGTTTATATTTCCATATTTCACAAAATACACCAGCATGACAGACTTTCATAAAATAATACATCTGAAAGTTCTCATAAACCGGTGGGTGGACGGTGTGATGAAGGTTGGATGTTGTGGCTGTGGGAGAGCTCTGTGGGTGGACTGTGTGATGAAGGCTGAATGTTGTGAGTGTGGTGGAGCTCTGTGGATGGACTGTGTCATGAAGGCTGGATGTTGTGGCTGTGGGGGAGCCTTGTCGGTGGACTGCGTGATGAAGGCTGGATGTTATGGCTGTGGGTGGACTGCGTGATGAAGGCTGGTTATTGAGGCTGTGGGGGAACTCTGTGGGTGGACTGTGTGAGGAGGACTGGATGTTGTGGGTTAGGGGAAGCCCTGTGGGTGGACTGTGTGAGGAAGGTTGGATGTTGTGGCTGTGGGGGAGCTCTGTGGATGGACTGTGTGAGGAGGGCTGGATGTTGTGGCTGTGGGGGAGCCTTGTCGGTGGACTGCGTGATGAAGGCTGGATGTTATGGCTGTGGGTGGACTGCGTGATGAAGGCTGGTTATTGAGGCTGTGGGGGAACCCTGTCGGTGGACTGCGTGATGAAGGCTGGATGTTATGGCTGTGGGTGGACTGTGTGAGGAAGGTTGGATGTTGTGGCTGTGGGGGAGCTCTGTGGATGGACTGTGTGAGGAGGGCTGGATGTTGTGGCTCTAGGGGAGCTCTGTGGGTGGACTGTGTGAGGAAGGTTGGATATTGTGGCTGTGGGGGAGCTCTGTGGGTGGACTGTGTGAGGAAGGTTGGATGTTGTGGCTGTAGGGGAGCTCTGTGGGTGCACCGCGTGATGAAGGCTGAATGTTGTGGCCCTGCCTTTTCGTTCAGCATGCCCGGGTGCTCGGTAAGCCACACGCAGAGGCACTGGAAGGCCGCCACGATCATAGAGTGGAGGTCCCGCGAGTGCTGTGGGGCGGGGCGGCTGCACTGGTAGACGATGTATCCGCAGATCGAGCTCACCGCCCGCTTCCGGTCTGCCGACTCCACGCTCGCCTTCACCTGAGTGGAGGAGGCCGGTCGAAACGGTCAACACGCACCCACACATTCTGGAACATTCATTTCCTAAGGATTACCCCGACGGTTAATCTCCTGAGCTCTTTACTTCCTCCTTCAGTCCTCTTTCATTCCTAACTGCCAACAGAGTTTCCAGTGCTATATGAGAGATAATGAATTTTTAAAGACGTGCTGTGGACAGAACATCCCCTCCAAGAATACTCATCACACCCAATTAGAATGTTTCAGCTTCAAGGGTAGAGAGTTGGCTTTTAATGTTAAGAATTTAGAACTGACCAGGAGGTTAATCTGTACATGAACGTACTGAACATGGGAGCTAGAAGCTTGCAGTCAAAACTCAGGTTGGGGTAGTGCTCTTGTACACAAATCAAAGCACTTTTGGTCAGCTTTGCTATACGCCACGCCAGCGAATAATAAGTATGCAATACCAAGTGTATACACAGACAAGGGCAGTGGAAATAAACATGTCCTGAAGCACGACTCGTACACTTCACAGAATTGGGGTTGGAGGAAAGGGGGGGTTATTCGCTCTCTGAAAAGACCGGGCTGCGTTTCCATTACCTTGGCCAGGCCGGCCAGCAGCTCGAGGGCGGCCAGTGAAATGCTCATGTCGGGCCGCCACTGCGAGTTGAGCCTCTGGGTGACCAGGTGGATGCTGCGGATGAGGAGCCCAGCCGCTGTATCTGTATGAAGAGCTAGGATATAACCCCCAGTACCACGCACCACAGAGAGGGAGAACTAGGCATTAGTAACTACAAGCAAAGCAACAACACAAGCAACAAGCAGAGGCAGCCAGGTCAGCAAAACGGACAGAGCTACCGTTCCAGTGGCGGCTACCCAGAAGGCCGTTCGGCGAGTGCCTGAGGCTCGTCTGAAGACTAAAACAGAAAACAATACTTATATGTTCCTCCAATACGAGGCCAAGATGCTGAAGCTGTTAGACTGTTCCGGAAAGTTCTGGAGGTGATTCTTTCGATTAGAATAGCACCCCCCATAACTCCACGGGGTCAGACAGAACAACGGCCTGATGGGTTAGCTGCCACGGATGGTTGTCTCACACTGCACACGTTTCAAGAGGCTACTAACATGCAAACTCAGATTCACCAGAGAAAACTTTAACAAACACTTAATCTGTTTTTAGAAAGCAGTACTAGGATGCGACCTGCGCTTGTGCTTAGTTGAATAAGTTCACACAGACAACGTTACAGTAAAAATAAATACACGTGATTAGAAACCGCAATGCATCTCACTAAGCAGGTGTATTAGGGAACAGGTGTGCATAATGAACATACAGTAACCTTAGAAAATGGTTTTAGGTTTTTTAGTAAATCACCCCCACTTTTCATTTAACAATGTTATAAGTCCATGGTTTTTACACACTATTTCAACCACACCATTCAAGCGGTATGGTTAAATAGAATAGAAAGTGACACATTAGCCAAACTGTATTGCTGCACTGTCCCCCTATTCTCGTTGGCCCTTCTTTCAGAAATATACTTTTCATAATTATGAAGACACACCATGCAGAAGTAGAGCTGACAACGCATTAACATCAAGCAACCTTTGGCAGGAAAATGCTGGCCAATTTCTCGGTTCATGCAAAGAGTCAAACACATTCGCTCTCTAACTCAAGTTAAAGTACACAAGACAGGGACAGACAATGGGGAAAAGTAGGTTGTGTGTTTATTAGGGCTGCACAAATCACAATCTAATTCAAATTTTTTTAAACTCAATTCAATATGTCTAGCCCCAATTTAATTTACTATTCATTTTCATTTGCGTTGTCCCATCTTAAACTGGAAAACCAACACTCTAAGAACAGTTAAAATGCCACCCATGCCGAGTCAGTTAATACGTAACACACATCAACGCTCTTCAGACCACACTGATAGAAGTGGCAGCCTGCAAAACTACAGCATGCACACTAACACATGTCACTAGTGAAAGACATGTGTGTGGGGAAACTCACATATGTAGAGTAAATCAACAGTTTACAGTGACAAAAAAACAACAACAGATTGCTCATTTCCCAGAGTAAGAAAAATCAATCCTTCATTGTCCAAAACGGCACGGCATCATCCCAAACACAAAAGGAAACGTACAGACGACTTTCACCCAGCGCCTTCCACACCGCCGTACCACTTTTACCATGTTTGCTGAAGAAAGGGTAGAGTCACAAACCAACATTTTTTTAATGCCTTTACTTTTTCTTCAATGTGAAGCCAACTGACTGAGAAGGCTGAGAATTTCATATGAATACGATTCAATCTTGATCGTCAAGCAATCCTAGACTTTTAAAACTTGTATTTTGACATTTTTCTGATGTGGCTATAGAATACAAGAATACATGCCATCTGGTGTACTACAGTAAAGAAAAAAAATCATACCAGAAATAGGAATCTCCATCTTTAAAGCCATGGGTCAATTTCAGCATGTTTAGCTGCAGTTTGAACCTCAGGTGAAATATGGATTAGCTGTTGCAGTTGTAATGCAGTTCTATGGTCTATGTTTAAGTCACTCAGTGCCATGCCACTCTAGAACACTGTTAGTCGGGGCCGGCACCCAGGGAGTTAAACTTTACCTTTAAACTTCAGCCAAGCAGCAATTGGCCCAATGTGTAATCCCTCAGGGAGTGTGTTATTATACTTTCAGAGACCTTTCAGTAGTGAAATATGACTCAGCGTTTTAAAACCCCGGGAGGCCAGAGTGCCGCAGCCTTACCGTAGTCCCGTAGCAGGGCCTGAGCTGGTCTCTCGCTGTCTGGAGTGGTGGCTTCAGAGCTCCCCCCGCTGGTGGTGCTGATACCGCTGTTGTTCCGGCTGTGGCTCTTCACCGACATGTGGCTGCCTTCTGCACTGCCCTGCGTGACCCAGCAGGGGGCGGTGAAAGTGACATAGCGTGACATGAGCGTGGCACGACGATTGGAGGGGGAACTGCCACTGAGAGCGTGTTACAGAGGTTCTACAATGCTGAAAATGTCCTATAATTATCTTGAATGGAGAAATAGGAACTAACTGAACTCCCATTTCAAAATTGCTTCCTTTTCTGTCGTTTGGATTTAAAAAGACTGACCTGTGCTTACAAATACAATGATCTGAATGGTTTCCCAAGGGTCCGGTTTACATGGTTGTTGATTTGTGTTAATCTATTTTCATTCAACCATATGCCGTGGATGCCAATCAACCATTAAAACTTTTGGATACAGAGTGAAATAGCCATTCAAAAAGGAGACTTTGGAGTCGAAGCATCAGCAATCCCACAAGACACTGCTTCATTGCATTTAAAAAGTGATTAACAAAAAGAATAAGCAAATATGGAACTCTGTCTCTAAATATGGTAACGGCTTACCATTTCAGCCTGAGCCCCTATTGATTCCAAAAGAGCAGAATCCTGGACAATGTTGAGCATTGCAGCTGCAAAAAAAAAAAATGCCACTTGTATCATATTGCATATATTATGCCATTGTGAATAAAAACATGAAGTAGTATTCTGCAGACTGACTTACCGAGGATCATCTGGGTGTTGATTGGATCAGTCTCGGTTTGCAGAGCTCCGATGAGAACGTTGACCAATCGCAGCTTCAGGGAGAGGAAGGTCACCGCCTTTTCCTGCAGGGAGTTCTCATCGTTGCTGAATTTTCCCTCCAAAAGAACCTGAAAGCAAGAAAACACACATGACGGAGCTGTTTGTATCTCATGGTCTGTGGATCATCACCTTATAAAGTACATCCTGCTGGGAGTACATCACAAAGAGCTTGGATTTCCTCCAGAACAAGACAGAGGACCCCAGAGAGGGAGAGGGGGCAGAACTCACCTCGGACTTGACGTTTCCGAAGTGGTGCGGGAGAGGCAGCATGGACAGCAGGATGTGAATGGAGGACCGCCTCAGGTCGGTGGGGTTGACGTAAGTTTTGAACTTGGACAGTTCCCTAGGAAGGAGCAACACAGTACTGTAGCATCAGGCACGCTGCCATTATCCACATAATGCACCGATGGGAGCTGTAAGTCTGAGGAGTTTGAGCCAAATCATCACAACGGCTCATCTTCTACAAGTATAGGCTGAAAACTAAAGTTGACCAATCCGGCAGCAGTGTTGACTAAACTGTAACGTAATAATCAGCCGACACGTCACCGTGGGACAGCAGTGTTTAACTTTATTTTCATCAGGAAAGCGCTTTGAGCATCATGACTGAAAAGCACTTTATGAATAGTAATAATTACAATGCTAAACATCAACTTTTTTATTTTAATAGTCTATAATACAGTGTTCATTGTTTTAAAAAACCCTGCGTTATGGACTGCGATATAAAAAAATGAAAATTTTCTGAAGGATTTAGAGGGGAAACAGACTCACCGGTCGGGGAGAATGGTTTCCAGTGCGGAGATGAAGTACGGCACCACCACGTTGATGCCCTTCAGATCGGAGCAGAACAGAGCGGAGGAGTTGAGGATTATGCTGGCCAGGACGGGGCGGCAGATAAAGTCCGAGATCTGCAGTCCCTGGATCAGGACCATGTAGAACCTGCGGAGAACAGAGCAGCACTCTCATCGGCTGTGAAGCCTACAGCGTCCACCCTTTCAAAATCTCTCCTTACACGTAATTTGTCACAGCAGCTAAACTTAAGTGAAAATCAATTGCGAATGTACAACTAATCCTGATTACATCTGACCATGTCTAATAATTCATATTAAGTGTACAACTGATGTAGGCCTTGGAATAAACAAATTAGCATGTAAGCGCAGAGTGAAAGTGATTTATTCTACCACAGCTTGTTTACTTGTGCCCTTCACAAATAATGTCACTTTTATTGGGGACAATTTATATAATATCCCACTTCAATACGGCACGTAGGTATGACAATAAGCTTGCCAAAGAATAGCAGGCAGTGAACCAATTCCATCTACGCGGGTGCTAATTGAGCTTAACTGTCTGCGCTATGCTGAAGGATGCTTGGGAAAAGAGCACCTGTCGATGAAAAGAATGTTAAAGTAAAAGAGGAAGAATGGATTCTCGCCGCGTTGCCTGGTTACCTGGACAGGTAGACGGGCAGGATGTCCTCGCCGGTCTTCTTGCTGCAGAAGATCCTGCAGAGCGTGCCGCAGGCCTCGGCCCTGCCCGACTCGTAGTTGTCGGGGAACTCGTTGGCGTCGAACATGGGGTTGGACACCATGGTTTCGGCGGACATCTGGGAGCCTTTCCTGCGGAGCTCCACTCCAGCTTGAGCTGCCAGGGCTGGAGAGGACAGAGGGGAGGGCCGGCGTGAGTGGAGACCCCCTCTCTCCCTCCGCAGACAGGGGCAGGGGGAACCCTGACACAAAGCGGTCAGCGGCAAAGGATCGGCTACTGCCTGGAATGACATCGGCAGGACGCCTGGGCGAACAGTTTTACATGGTCTCCTTCTGCTCTCTGCAGTGTGTACTCATGGATTAAACCAAATCAAATGCAGTGCCAGGTGAGAGTTTATTTATTGATTTGTTTGTTGCATTCTATAACGTGTTTAGTCCGGTTTCCTGCTGATGTAGTGGCTAAGTGACACAAAGCAGCTGATTTTTACACCGCAATTCACTGGATCACGAGTTCAGCGATCCATAAACTGGTGGGCCGTATAGAGAGTGAGATAAAACTTGGAACGCTTCCAGGAGCACTTTCTGGAGAGTAATCTGGCAACTTTCACATGGCCTCAACGCGGTACTGAACAGCTACGACTGAATGAAGAGGAGTGAATGAATGCAAAGGCTCTATGTTAGCTCCCCACACAAACAGGGCATCACTGGCACATACAGGACAGACACGCACTCCATGCATTAAAAACTATTTAAAAAAAATAAACTAAACAAATGAAAAGAATTACATTAAATTAACAGCTTTTTGGTAAACTAAAGGGCTTTTCTGTACATTGTTTTGTAGAATGATCGTTGCAGAAACCTCTGAATACATGGCGTGATGGCAGCAACATTATGGGCACCGTTCACGCGGGGGACAATTTGTGGGCAATTCGGATTCCCCAGGGAGCACAGGAAGGAAATGGGAAATTCGGTTCACCCTTGGAACTCAGGAAGATAGTGGACAATAGATTGCCACAGTTTGTAGTCCTAAATTCCGGAAGCGAGTTGGCATTTCTGAGCCATGGGTTCCCTCTGCAGATTTCCAAGGGATTTAGATTTCTCCCAATAATGAGCGCATCACATTTTGTTCCACGAGTTAAGTTACATCCATTAATATCTCAACCGTAAATTTTGAAGGGGTTATGAGGTCTAAAAAAGCAAGTTGCTACATTAAAACTACAACAAGTTACATTCGCCAAGTTTCATACTTGCCTCCCACTACATCACTGTTGTAGTTTCAATACTGCAACATAGAACAAAACGTGAAACTCCCGGACAGTAAGCTTAACTTGCTGTAACTTAACTTATTTTCAGCAAAAAATACAAATAAAAAAATTTAAAATCTGCCCAGGGAAACAAACTAACCTAAAACATTACGGCATCATTGTGGCACTCCATTCTGTTTCCCCCGCAGAAAGGAAGTGGGGGAAACAGTAGGAGTCAGTTCCATTTCCCCCCGGGAACACATTGTTAGCAGCGAGGACTTGGTGACAATGATGCTCAAATAAAATGAAAGCTTGTGACGATGGCAAAATAAGATGCAATGGGGAAAAAAAATAAAAAATTAATAAATAAAAACAGAAAAGCAAAAATAACTGAATTAAATAGAAAGCTAATACTCCTACTTACAAGATTTATAAGAAAGAAGAATTTGGATAAAAGATGCTGCAAAGATAACAGAAATAAAAATGGGAAAAATCAAAATAGAGCAGTAATATAGGTCAAAACAGAGGATCTTCTCTATTTTGTTTATCTTTATTCTTATTTATATTCTCTATATTTATCCCCAAAGTAGCACTGGGTATTTTACATATTGCTATAGTTTCATTGTATTTCTGCCTGTGAAATCAAACCACTCTAAAGACACAAAGGATTGGCAGTCAGGCTACATCAGCCAAGACCTAGACATCCAGCATGCAGGAGAAAACTAAAACAGAACAGGGACATAGGGTATCAACGATACCTTTACACCGTTACACATCTCAATAACACTCAGCTCAGAATACTTCTGAAACTGGAAAAGCTGGTCCACCCAATTTATCCTGAGGAGGGAGACCACCACATGGATATGTACAGTAGGAACGTCACTCCATAAACCAGGGCCAAGAGCAATCACATCTTCATTCCAACCAATCACTACACTGGCTGATTTCAACAATTACTTCCCTTCTGTCCGGTTGAAGGTGTGTTAATTTGTGTAATCATCGGTAGAGATTGGTTGGAATGAAAACCTGCATTCTCTCGACCTTCCATGGCACCACTGTTATAAACACTTTCACAAAGGGACACACAATGTAGACAGGGGGTGGGGGTGGGGCCCAGTGTTGGGACTGAATCATGTTAAACTTCCTGTTTCATCATTTGAAATGTACATGCAACAAGCTATTTTTCCAAATGCTGACCTGAATTTCAATTCTTTTTTTATTTTTATTGAATTAACCCAAACTCTGATGCAGACATGGATTTACCATCTAATTGGTGATCACACCCTTGTTGTTAGATCATCAGAAAATATACAGCACTTCAGTTCCAAAGTATTCAGATTAACTCCCGATAGATACTCTTTCTCCTTCCCAGCATTAAGACGACGTACAACCCGCTGATAAGAAGTGATGGAACCCGTCTGCGTGGCCCTGTGTGGCCCGTGATACCTTCTGCCCTGTGATCCCAGCTCTGCCTATAACCCCGTCTGCATACAGCAGTGTGGAGGTAGGTCACAGAAACAGGAGGATAGACTGCCCGCTCTCCTGAAGTAAGTGGGAGTGATTAACTGTGCTTTTCCTCCTTTGAGGCTTACGTAAAAGAAAAGCGTGCAGGCTAATCTCCAGGCCCAGACCTGCTCCTGCAACACCTCCCCACACCCTCCCCCCTGACGGACGGGGGGGACCAGGCCAGCGGGTCAGGATAAAGCGCAGACAGGAAGCGGCCTACGTCACTACTGCGCGTTCCCTCCGTGGCCGCAGCGCCCCCCGGGTCCAACAGACAAATGAGCTGAACTAGCCAACAGCTAAATTTAGCGCAGCGGGCAAAAAAAAGGCTGGATGCTACGGGCCCCTGGGAGAGGCATTCTGAGCTGAGAGGCCAGCCTGAGACCACAGACTCGCTATCCTACAGAACTAACGGGCTTCCAGGAGCCAAACGACGTGAGAGAGTTCACATAGCAGGTAGGAACTGAAGTCAAAATAAAAACGTAAGAAAGATGAACTGAAAAAACATTAAAAAGTTAAAACATTAACCAAATGAAATAATTCGAGTGGGAAAGGCGTAGGGAGGTCATACCCGTCAGAGTGCCGTCCCTGTTCAGCCCGTTGTGGAGTTTGCAGTGCACCAGTGAGGCGTCGAACAGCCACTGGCCGAACAGGTTGAGGATGCTGTTGACCTTGGGCCTGGTGGGGGCGGGCAGAGGCCGGGGCTCCGAGCTGGTCTGGTTGGGGCTGGACAGCGGCGATGTGGAGGACGTCTGGTGGGACACTTTGGCTGGGTGAGCCGTGCTCCCCTGAGTAGCCAAACCACATGACGGATATGAACATCCAGAATAAATATTGGAGGTTACAGCAGTATCTGCTAAATTACATTGCCACGCTATATTTTTGTCAAAATCTGCCCAGGGAATTAAATATGAAGCAATGGTCAGTTTACTGGGATTCCGTAATTATTTTTGCTAACCTGTCAAATAATGTCAATAAATCCTTCCTTGCTGGGATGACAAAATACACCTTCAGTATTGGCACAGCAACCACTCACACATAATATACTACAGAAATATGTTTGTCATGCTGCATAGTAGAGATAATAATTTGTAATATTTAAAACGTATAAGACAGGGCAATAAATATGTTAATTGGCTGACCTGAATGATTGTCCCTGGCTATGAATATGGGGCTTTTATTCTTCATAGCAAGCATGACAATTTATGAAGTAATCTGGCTTTGAGGGTAAACCATCCAAACGGACTTTAAAGGAATCATCATCAGCTTAAAAAAATTTAGTGGCTGCAACTGTGGACCAGCAAACAAAGGAGGGTGCCAGGGAACAACTGGATCTAAACAAATCAATGCAGGAAATCTCAGACCGCTGGACAAGCTGTTACACTGCGTATTATAGCTTAGCTAATGAGGGGCGGAGATAATGGCAGTCTCCTCTGAAACAAACACAAGTGACAAGCAGGATCCGGGCGGTACCGTGGAGGCCTTGCTGGTGGTCTTGGTGACGCCGGTGGGCCGGTGTCTTCGGCTGTGCGGGGGCGTGGTGTTGGTGGTGGTGGGCGGAGGGGGCATGCTGAGCCGGTTGACGGGGGTGGGCGGGGCGCTGTCCGATCTGGGCCGGGAGATGCCTACCAAAAACACCGCAGAAGGGACAGACGGGGGGGGCGGGGAGGGGGAGCAGGCATGTTACTATGGAAACGCACCCTGGCCTGTAACGCGGTGACGTCACCCTTTCCCCCGCTGTTAGAGAATGCTGATTAGATCGGCGGTATTAATGAAAAAAAAAAAAACACCTGATGTGGGAAAAGTTCATACAGGTATCATCGGTCAATCGCGAATGCCCCAGCAAAGAGAGCTGGAGATGATTTAAATGCGTTTTAGATGGCACGTGTGAGAGGGAGCACTCCCACTCCACACAACTACCATCCTTTGGGAAAATCAAGTATCATCCTTAACTTTGAGAAAAATAAGTTCCATGCTTAACTTTGGGGAAATTAAGCATCATTCTTAACTTTGGGGAAAATAAGTACCATGCTTAACTTTGGCAAAATCAAGTATAAGCATGCAAACAACTTGCAGAGGATTTCCTTGGTTGATATGGCTATTGATTGGGTGAGTCTTTAACCAATCTACACGGATCAGTAATGGACGAAAGGGAAGGGCCTCCCACGCGTTCAAACGTTCTGATCCTCACCAATGTCACATGCAACACACTGACTACTCATAAATAATTTGCTCCTTGACTGACACAGAAATTTGGCCCCAGGCAAGATTCTATACCATATCATGGGAAATGTACAAATATGGTTAGAGTTAATGAGGCACCCAGTGGCATTCTTCTTTGTTTCAGTCAAGTGCTTAAATCTATAGAATTTTCCAGCAAGGGGACCTGACATGGTGGCTTATGTTCCTATAACAGTTTCACCCAATCAGATTTAAGCAAAGCCCTGCAACCCAGTCAGCTCAAATCTAAGCTCCGCTCTGATTGGTCTGGAGCACTACTCTGTACCATAAGATGGTAGCCTTTCCCGAAAATTGTTCTTAGACACTGCAACACCTGTAGGAGAAACAGATTAATTTCACTCACTCAAAAGGGCAAACGGTGAAAACTGTTATTCTTCTGTTAATCAAGAATTGATGGACTCACTTCAGTCAGTTCAGATGGCTGGATTTAATACCATTCAAATGTAGGGAGATAAACTGTAAATAACCACAATTCCATTGCACGTGCAAACGACAACATACTTTTACTTGTCTTAACCTCCAATCACAATGAATGGCAAATGTAAATGAAATAAACCCTGAGCCCATAAAGTGTTAGTATAGGTCATGTTACTGATTTGCTTTAGTCAAGTTTAGTATACCTAATGAAGGAAGTCTGTCACGAATATTGCTCCTAGACACTGTAATTCCTGAAGAACACAGACAGAACAATACTATTCAGCAGTGATAAAAGCTAAATATTGGACAACAAAGACATACAAGAAACAAGCAAGAACTTACATTCATGTTTACTTCATCCAGATTTCAAATAGAACATGTATAGATCTGGTAAATAAAACTGTACCAGTGTCCCCAAAGTTCCATAAACCTCAATTTAGTTAGCTAGTAGATTCTGCATAATGATTCACTTGGAATTTCAAAATGCTCCCAAGGCATTCAGGCTGGCAATCAAAACAACTACTAGCTAGCTATTTCACGACTTTTCATTCCATACCTTCAAACATAATATCCTGATTCCCCACATATTGTAAAAAAAAGAAATACGCATCTGAAATGTATGAGAACTTCTTCAGATGACTAGGGGTATCCCAAAGACAAAGAGTTTTCCAAAGCCCCACCAACTAGTTTCTTTAAGCATCTAGTTTTACTACCATATTTAAAACATGGCAGGACTACAATGTATGTTCCCCATCAGGAAACCAAGTACAGAAGTATGATGAGGCACAAGTGGTCATGGAGTTGCAGAAAGATTAATATTTTTTTTACAGAAACTACAGTGGACAAGCACTGGATATGCACACATGGTAAAAGAGTTATAACTTATAACCATATAAATTACATAAAAGTAATTGTAAGGGGGTAATTACAGCCCAGAAATTGATACAAAGATTCAGAATTATTTCTCACCAATACTCCAAACACCACTGCATACTCCCACACTCATGACTCATTTGAAAAACCACCATCAACATGAATCAGCAATCTAGCCTCATAACCCCTCTGGCCCAATTTAGAGCATTGGTTCAATTGGATTCGCAAAAAGATGTTGTTTATCATGTACCATAAGAAGGCAGTCTTTCCTGTATCTCTTTCTTTGAGACTGCAACACCTACAAAGGGAAACAAATTAACATTTTTCTTTAGCAATAAAAATGCTATGTTAAAAGAAAAAATCTATTTAAGAGACTAACTACTTTCTGAACTGTATATTTTGAATGGACTCAAAATGAAAAAGAAGTGTAAGCAGTTCAATTATAATGAACTTACACCACAATCAACAATGCCTCAACATGCGCAGAACTGCAAGTTTCACAGGGAAGAATTTTGCATCAACGTATACTTCGGGCCAGAGCCAGTTGTAAACAACAAGCATTAAGCCCATTTGATACAATTCTGACTGGGAGGTACATGCACTGGTGACTGGCTCAAAGTCTGTTAACGGTTAATTAATAACGGAAGCAACATCGCCCAATCCGAGACCTAACTACAAGTTAGGCATGTTCCAATCAGAAAGCTAGCATTCTTCACATAAACCATAAACGCTACACATAGCCAGTGCCACCGGCATCCCCGATTCAGCGGTGTAAGTAAGAACTTCTCAGGAGGCCCAGGAGAGAACATAAGAAGCTTCTTTACCCAGGAAGGCGTCGACCAGACAGCTGACCCCCCGCATGGCGCGGAAGAAGATCTGGGGCAGCTGCTTGAGGCAGGGGTGCTGGATGACCTCCTGGGGCACACCGCTGACGTTCAGGAGCTGCTCCTGGAACTTGGGCGTGGAGCTGATGATGATGGGGTTGCTCAGGTCCACGGGGTTACTGGAACACAGCAGTGAGTAATGCTGAGACCGGGGCCCGGGACCCACTCAGGCGGGAGGTGTTGAGGTGGGTTACCATGGGACAGATTAAAGCTTATTACCAGTAATATGTGAGATATTATATTACACCTGACTATTCCATAGACGCTCATCGGTCAATTGAAGTTAAATGTGCTGTAACTGTTACAGATATGCTCATATCTGCGAGTCTGAGGTCTCCAGGCTTTGGAATGACATCACCCAAGCGTCACTGACCACAACACAGAGGACCAGGCCATTAAAGAATTTGACCCAGTTCAAACATTCTGCCCTGGACAGGGGCGTCAGCCGGTGACAGACGGTTGCGGTCAGCCTCATTGACCGCGGTTACCTCAGCATGTGGAGAAAGCGAAACCAGGTCTGTGCCACGCAGTCGTTGTCCATCTCAGCAGGAATCAGGTTGGCGTCTTCGTCAGGGACTTTAAAAGGCGGGAACGCGGGCCCATAAGTGAAACGCAATAGTCTGGGGAGGGGGAAATCACAACGACAAAACAAAACAACGTATTTACCCAAACAAAATGGTGGGACAAGAGTGTTCTTTACTAAAAAGACTAGGGATGGGCAAAGTCAGTATTTTCATGATTCGGTTAACTGACGATATTTAATTGATTAACTGATTAAAAATCTATTTTCAGAACTCTCCTGGTTACACTACAGGCAACCTTATCTTGAGGACAGTGCATACAAGGTTTAATGAGCACTTGCACAGATATAAAAATAAGTAACACAAATCAAAACAAATAACCATTGCAAAAATAAATCACATACATATGCATTAAATATATAAATATATAACAGGCTGTAATAGACCACAATTCCACAATAGACTAATTACAAGACAGCAGAAGTAGTAACAGGTCGCAGGAGTAGATTCTCAATCGGCTATGGAAGCATTTCGGCAACTGTGACGTTCTGATAAGTCTTTGAGAACTTGGGTGGGGTGCGTGGAGGGCAGAGGGGCGAGGGGTCACCTGGAGGTCAGAGCGCAGATGACCTTGCTCCACTGCTCCACCACCGGGGGGTGGTGTCTCCAGTTGGCCAGCATCTCCCTGGCCGTCTTCCAGTAAGGCGGGGTGGGAAAGCAGCGTGTGCAGGACAGGAACCAGACCTCGAAGAGCACGCTGATCAGCTTCTCCGCCAGCTTCTCTGCTATCCCGCCTGCAGAGCAACCCGCAGATTACCCGCTACTTCCCAAAGATCCTGTAGCGTAGTGGTTAAGGTACATGACTGGGACCCGCAAGGTCAGCAGTTCGATACCCGGTGTAGCCACAATAAGATCCGCACAGCGGTTGGGCCCTTGAGCGTGGCCCTTAACCCTGCATTGCTCCAGGAGAGGATTGTCTCCTGCTTAGTCTAATCTACTGTACGTCGCTCTGGAAAAGAGCATCTGATAAATGCCATTAATGTAATGTAATGAGCCTCATCTTTCTGCAAGACACAGTCATGACGTTAAGTATGTGACTTAAATATGTTCAGTAACAACAGCAGCACGCAGGCAGCAACTGAAATGAAACTTAAAGCTATTTTTTAATACGAAATATTTTTTTAATGCAAAACACATATTTATACTCTCTTTATCCAACAGGCCCCGCCAGAGAGGGATTTTTCTGGCGTTACAGTATATTCCACTGACGCTACCTGTCTAATGGTTAACTGAAGAAAAAAAAAAGATTTGCCCAACTCCGCACACAGGGGGAACTTATTCAGGGTCAAAACTATGATGGTTTTTCAATCACAACTTTTTATTTTGTGAACTTTGGAATGACCCATTCAGGATGGACCTTGCTCTGCTGTATGCTGAAAGCATTTGACATTTAGGCAGTTTCTAGCTTGGACTCCGCAGGAACGGGGCAGCAGACCGGTTAGCGCGGGACTGACCTCCCACGGTGGGCGGAGCCAGCAGCGTGTCGTTGATGCGGAGCAGGAAGAGCAACAGGACCTCCCAGGTCTCCCGCACCATGCAGGCTGACTCCCTGGCCAGCTTCTGCACCGCCGTCAGAACCTGCTGGCACAGCCGGAAGTGATTGGGGCTGTAGTGTTCGGGCCTGCCGCAGGGAGGAGGAAACAGCCGGAGAGAAAAGAGAAACAGTGGGGTTCAACAGGCTGCTCTTTTAGCAAATACTACATCTCTGACTGCTGCTACATGAGTACACATATTTTCAAAGTCATTCCATTCTCCCATAAAGAATGCTCAATTTTTTCTTCAATGCCAGTTACACACATTCCTCAATTTCGCATTGTAAAATGTTGTAAAGGACACTTAAGCCAAAGAATCCTATTAGATATTCGGAGCACACATGAAGATTTGTTTGAACTGTATTAGAATTAGCAAAATAATTATAATTTCAAGGCTAAAAATAGCCATTGGTTGGTAATTAGGCTTTACATGTTTTTCCTTTGTATCTACAAGAAGGCAGGGGAATGCAGCAGATGCAGTAATCTATCAGTAAAACGTATTAGTGCGAACTGCAAAATATGAAGACAAATATAATATTGTGCTACATTTTCAAAAATAATTACCCAAGAGTATGGTGGGCTGCTGAAAAATATGTTAATGATAAAGGATATGTTAATAATAGATCCTCACAGGGCTCCTTCCAGCGATGCCACAGCACTGCAAATCTAGGAAGGCTAATGGGCTAATAATAAACAAAACCGGCCTAAAAACCAAACTAAACAAACAAATTAGTACTGTACATTACAATGTACACTTGTAAATGGAACTTGACAAATTAGAAATCAGAAATTATTTAATATAAATGTGTTCAGCAGTTTTTGTTGACAATATTTCTGGCTGTGGAGAAGATGCTTTCTATCCACAGATGTCCTGGGAACATGCAGTTACTTTCTTGGGGGTAAGTTGTGCTACCCAACGTCTTCCACCATTCACTATCGGTCATTCTTGTGAGCAAATTGCCATACCTTTTTTCTGTCCCTATTCAACTTCGAAAGCAGAACTAATATGCACATTTTTTATTAAAATGTATATTAAAGTATGACAGCCATAATCCAGTATATTAACTTCAGCATGGATCCTCCTCAGATTTGCTCGTAAGACTTAATGTGACAAACGTTCTCACGCTACCTAGGCAGGAAGAGGTTGTGGAGGTGTTTGAGAATAGTCTGCACATAGAGGTTGGGCTCCTTGACGATAGGCTGTGGGATGGAGTCTCGAGGAGCCACCAGTGCCATGATCCAGTCAGTGTACACGTCCACACACAGCTTAACAGTGTCTCCATCCAGAGGTAGGGTGAGGCCATAGCACAGAACTTCCATTGTCCACTTGACCTGCGTGGACGAGATCAAAAACATCATCACTTGTTGGTTTATTTGTCATTCATTTTGGTGGGGTTTTGTTTTTTCATCAAAAGTGCAGTAAGTACAGACACTGTCTCTTTAACAAAGGCACCCCAGATAAGAGCATCTGTCAAATGCGTAAACGTTTCCATAATTTGCTTAGCAAATGCCCTCATGCAGTGTGACTTAGAGTTTGCATACCACTCATTCATACAGCTGGACATCGACTAAAGCGGTAAAGATTAGGTCTCTTCAATGGTACAATAGTACCCTGGGATTTGAACCTACACGTTTTGCATTACAAGCTCCCAATCTCACCACTTAGGGGCTAGATTAGGCTGACTTTGATAGCTACTCTCACATAGGGGTTTTCAAATGAGGAACAACTGGGCTACAACAATCATGTATTTCTGTTTGAGCTCCCTCACATACTTCCTCTGGTATTATTCTGTAAAGGCATCAGCCTGAGGTTATGGAATTTGCTACCAGACCTCACTCACGCTCCTAGAGAGCTCTTTATATCACTTTGATCGTCATGAATTATGAAAGTAGCAGAGCAGTGACGCAAAAAAAGGGCATGCAAGCGGCCTTTGGCAGACGGCTTGAATTTTTGCCTGCCCTAATACAAACAAACTTATCTAATAAGCTTTGCCTAATATGCTAAAAAGGGCCTTGGACTGGGTGGAGAAACGACCAGTGAAATTACTGGCAAAAATGCCCCAGAGGATACACAGGAAATCCTTCCACTGTTATCACTAGATGCAGAAGCTCAAAACAAAGAGCTAGGGCACAACATGTGGAAGTGAGCACGTTACTCAGACAAAGGATCCACCAAGAAAGTTACGGACAGTCTCACAAATGATAAACAAACGGTTGTTCTGTGTAAGCAGCTCAGTTAAAGTGAGACCCTAACAGCAACAGTTGTCATACCTGGAGCAATTTTCAGGAAGGTCATGTGCCATATATTTTTCTGACAGTCACATGGTACTAACAATAACTGAAATCCCAAATATGCTTCTGTGTGTATACTCAAGAGCCCAGGGAAAGGCTGTCTAAAGCTCTCTAATCTAGCCAGCAAACACGGCTGACTCTTCTAATCTAATTACCATTTTATCCCAGTAAGACATGCTGGCCAAATATTGGAGCAACCGGTCTTTTACAACAAGAGACAAAAAGTAAACTCGGGAATCCTTTCTTGTCCTTATCTTGACAAGCCAGGCTCTCCGATTCATTCAGTACTTAAAGGGATTTGGCCAACATCCAAAAACTCCTAACAGAGAAAAAGTGGTGGTGCACTGTGCTCCTCCACAGCCAGCAGGTATGGCACACCTGAAGGATTTTCACAGTTTGATTGGCTCACCTATATGTCATGGGTCAGAGTTCAAAGAGGGGACACTGCTATAAATGCCATGAAGTAAGGCTTTAATGGGCCCTAAGAAAGGACTAGCATGCTGCTCTTCTTTTTTGCACAAATGTATGCAAAACACTTCCATTAAAGTACAATATACTGACAGGGAGCTTTTTGTAAAAAAAACCATCTGCAAGATTGATGCAAATAAAATAATACATACATACATACATACATACATACATATATATATATATATATATATATATATACACACACACACACACACACACACTCATCAATCACTTTATTAGGTATCAATTAGGTTTATTTTTAGACTTCTA
This sequence comes from Conger conger, assembly GCF_963514075.1. Taxonomy (NCBI): domain Eukaryota; kingdom Metazoa; phylum Chordata; class Actinopteri; order Anguilliformes; family Congridae; genus Conger; species Conger conger. The sequence continues at coordinate 30,025,025 of NC_083773.1, read as the reverse complement.
CTGCTGTAGCCTATCCACTTATGATGCGCTGTGTATTCAGAGATACTCTTCTGCAAACCACTGTTATAATGTGTGGTTATTTGCAGTACTGTCACCTTCCTGTCAGCTTTGACCAGTCTGGCCATTCTCCTCTGATGTCTCTCATTAACAACATGTTTCTGTCTGCAGTACTGCTGCTCACTGGATTTTCAAAATAGCATTCTTTGCAAACTCTAGAGACTAGTGTGCATGAAAATCCCAGGAGATCAGCAGTTTCTGAGAGTTTCTCAAACCACCCTGTCTGCCACCAACAATCATTCCACGGTCAAAGTCACTTATATCAATTTTTTTCAGATGGTTGATGTAAACATTAACTGAAGATCCTGACCCGTATCTACATGATTGTATGCATTGCACTGCTGCCACACAATTGGCTGATTAGACTGCATGAATAAGTAGCCTAGCTGTAATAAAGTAAAAATGTTCCTAATAAAGTGCTCGGTGAGTGTATTTAAAATAGAAGCACAGCTAACATACTCATTCTTGGCTCTATTAAGCATGATTTACACTTCATTTAGGGTCGGCGTGGCCAAAATGATGTCACATCCACGCGGCTGGTGCATAGTATAGGGTAGGACCCTCGGACTGTGGGAAACTCACCTCCTTGTCAGTTTTGAGTAGACTCTCGGTCACTGGGGATCCGAGGGCGGTCCCTAGGGGGCGCACCACTGCGTTGGCCACATCCCGCCCCACCGCCGTGGGGTATGTGTGCAGGACGCTCACGTGGCCCTGGTCACTCTGGACCACCAGGTGCAGCGACCGCCACTCCGAGTACATGCCGTCTCTCTTCTACTCGATCCAGAGGCTACCTGCAACACAGCGAAACTCTGCCTTTTAAACCACCGCCAGTCTTCTGTTATTACCACCATCCTTTACAGGCCACTGACAAAAGATGACAAGTAAATAGGGAACTTGTCCCTGGATGTTTTGACAATATGCTTCCGCTCAGCTCGCTGCAGTTCTTCAAAAGCAGCGACGACAAATTTGACACGAGGAATGGATAACCAAAATCCCCAAGGGTCCCAAGTCCCACGCTTTATCCATTGCTTCCTATGTAATAAAATACAATGCTATAAAAAAAAGTCAAAATCCATACAGCGATTATGACACGGTTCCAGCCTTACAGAAAAATTCCTGACAAATTCAAGGAAGGAGTACACTGATTTTCTTTCGATCTATTTTGAAGAACAAAACAAATTAATTATTCTGTTATGTCAGTGCCTCTGCTTTATACCCAACTGATAGCCTCAATCTGATTAAGAACTGCACAGTCTAATGAATACCAGAAGCCTTACTGACTGTAGACTGAAATTAGCCATCCCCTTCATAGAGTTCTTCAAGCAGAGTATAAAACTATGTTTGTATCAAAATGCCTGCTTCGGTCAAAAACGCCCAAACAAAAGCTGGTAACACAATGATCTACAAGGAACCGCTGGTGTTTTTTTAATGCATTAAACCTGATGAGAGCCAGGGGACCAGTACTAAAAATAGATGACAATCTGCTTATTTTGAAACACAGCAGAAAGGTCTAAAAAGGCAGGATTCAATGTAATCTGGCCAATCTTTTTGCCATGCTAACATAAATGTTAAACAGTCAGGGTGCAAGTATACTTCTTGAAAAGCTGTTTATGCATTTTACCACTGCAGACCTCGACTTTAAATTGAACATGCTCCCGTCATGAAAACACCTCTTCTCATGGAAACGTACACAATGTTAACAACAAAGCTAGGCAAGCGATTGTAGCAAGAGTAACGTTACATGCTCTGCATAGTATCCAACCGACAAGTGTTTTGTAATTTAGGCACAGGAAGAAAAAGGAATAAACTAAACTGTGTAGAAGCAATCGTTGTCAGCCGCAGCCTAATTCAAGACAATCTGAAATAATGGCATTTAAAGTACATTGGAGGACACCGTGCAAGTTAAATAACGTTACCATCCTGCCTTTCTATCCCTAGTCTAACATTACGACAGTTTTAATATTAATGGAAATCGTTGTGCCGGGGCAATAGAGGGAATAGTGCATATATACAGCGCTAGAGCCATAACATTGCATGTAAGGGGCGGTAAATCGATTGGGCTATGTTTCTTGTAGATACAACGTTAGCTCGCTCCCACGATTAAGGGGCGGAAGGGTTGGGCTCATTTCCCAATAGTTCGACACACGATAAACAATATAACTCCAGTCAGGAATCTAATACTACACTTAGCTAATTGCCTTTTGCCTATGTGCACGTAACAGTCTATCAACATTGAAAGCAAGCTCAACTGACCAACTTTCTTCAAACGAACTAATGATCAGCCAGCTAACATTAGCTTGTTAGCTAATCACACCGTTCACATAAACTGGCCGTCTGCTAGTAAGCTAGCTGCAGCTATAAAAACACGATCCACATTACACTGTGGTAGCTAGCTAGCTTTAGCTAACATTAACTTTAGCCGATTATATGGTAGCAACAAGCTGGCCCACCATTAAAACCCAAGCCCAGCAACAGTGACTTCAATTTGAATCACTCGACAAAGAAAGTAGCTAAACGTTTTCCAAAGTCTGCCTGTTTTTTTATTTTATTTATTTTATAAAAGACAATGTGTCTCGTTAGCGAACTAGCTACGGAGATAGCCTAGCTTGCTGGATAGCTAACGCTAGTCTAAGCAACTTCCTTGTTTCTCAAGTGGTTTATTCGGCTAGCTTAGTTACAACTAGTTGGGTAGCAAGATACGAGATACTAACCGGGTGTGTAATTTTGCAATATTGCCAAAATAAAATGTCAAATATCATACGTAGCTTGCGTTAACTTTAAACTAAAAGACATAACTTATCCAGCTAGCAAAGATAACAACAGTAGCTAGCTAGCTGACGTTAGCTTGCTACCAAATACTGTTTTGCACAAAGGTCATTTTTGGCAAGCTGGCTATCAAACTAGCTGCATAGCTAGTGTCGTCAAAGATGTAGCTCGTTGCTAGCAGCTAGCTACTGATCGCATGCGGAACCCGATGTCGGGCACAAGGTGAACTCGAATCCCCTGTTCCACAAGGTACAGGCCGCACTGCGGGATAAATAAAAACAGAAGCAAGCACATACTTGAATGTGCACGCATTACCTGTATCAGAAAGAAAGGCTGACATATCAACCGTCCGTGTCTTGTCAACAAATATCGTTTTACAGACCAGGATACTTCAACATCATCACAGTTGCAAGACCACCGACACAAATATACTTCTCCGCCCCGTCTCCGTCCGGCGGAGTCCGGCACTGACACTGCGGGATCGGGAGCCGCCGCAGATTGCCGAGGGTAACCGAGAGCAGCGCCATCTGTCTGTGCTCAATTGGGGAAAGGTACTGATCCTGTCAGAATTCTATCAACATTGTGCAAAGGAGTTACAGTAACATTCTCATATCCATCAATGGTCTAAAATCTCAGAGAAAATCTCAACCTACCATCATTCGAAACTTGATAATTAACCGTTATTTACATTTGCACTTACAGCTAAACACGTGGTTATGAAGCAATCACCAAACAGAATGCTATTCCAGGAATTCACTAATACTGTTTATTGATACTGTATGTCTGTATTAAACTTGGAGATATTAATTTTTATCAACTAAAAATAATTAATAAATAATAGATTATGTATCTTTCAATAGGCCTAACAGCACACTTGTATTGAGTGAAAACCCGTGATGTAGCACGGTTCATTCATTCATTCATTATCCTAACCCGCTTATCCTGAACAGGGTCGCAAGGGGGCTGGAGCCAATCCCAGCATACATTGGTTGAAAGGCAGGAATACACCCTGGACAGGTCACCAGTCCATCGCAGGGCACACACACCATTCACTTACACAGTCATACCTATGGGCAATTTAGACTCTCCAATCAGCCTAACCTGCATGTCTTTGGACTGTGGGAGGAAACCAGAGTACCTGGAGGAAACCCATGCAAACACAGGGAGAACATGCAAACTCCACACAGAGAGGCCCCGGCCGACTGGGATTCGAACCCAGGACCTCCTTGCTGTGAGGCGGCAGTGCTACCCACTGCACCATCCGTGTAGCACAGTTGAGAAGTGGTTTGTGTTTTGTGCTGTTCATTGCTATCATTAATGATAGCTACCTATGAACCTTTGAGTTCTTCCTGAAGAGAGGGCATTTCTTTAACCATGTTTTTTAGTTCAATTTCCCAAAACAGTTATTTAGCGATCAGTCATGGTCAAAATAGCATGTACACAATCACACAGGAGCTTGAGAAAAGAAATACAAGACAATCAGCCACATGGTGCTTAAATTATTAATTTATCCCCTCACAATAAAAAACTTCAGTTCAGTTGACTGAAGTGGGACGTTGTGCTTTATGTGGTTTGTAGTGCGTGCAGAGGTGTGGACAGGGAGAGACTACCTCTCCAAAGAGAAGCATGGTGGATAAACTACCTTACACCCTTGTTCCTGGTGGCCTCAGTGTAGAACTGTCTCTTCTTTTTTTTTTGGCCTTGTAAAATAATTATTTTGAGTACCAGCAAATCATTGAAAGTTTTTAAGTATGTTTTATCTTAATAGTCATACAGTCCTGTGCACATTATGTGGAATTATGCACCTATGGGCTACATTTCTGTATGACCAATGTTGTGTTTTTCTGTAATATTCTCAATGTAATTGATTTAAACTGATTTATAGACTTTTTTGACTGTCATATATGCTAATCCTCGCAACTAACTTCAATTACCCACCTGAAATCAATACAGATTATGTAGGAGAGATTTGTCTTCAGCAAAAGCCATTGTGAAAAAGGCTGAGCAGTGAAAGGCATCCATGCATTGCCAGGGTGAAAGATGTATTCATTCTGAGAGTGCTTTCCTCTCCCATTACTTAAGAAATATTTGTAGATGCAGCCCACCAAGCTCCACAGTATTACCCTCAATGGTGAGCACTCTTTCATAGAACACATTCTTTTTTAAATAAAAATCTAGCATGAAGGCCAAACCACGTGACCTACTAATCCAACATGGTGGACTTGTGTCTCTGGACGTCTCGTGTGGTTTTCATTAGCCTTCCATTTAAAACAATGTTGAGGGATGGCACAATAGAGACAAATTAAGGCCTATAATAAATATCCATCTCTTTACTCATAAATCTACAGAGGCTGTATGGTGACAGGAGGCATGTCCATTAGTGGAATGTTGCAGGGTTAGGTTAATAGCTTTGCCTGCCTTGAGGACCTGCAGCTCAGCGCTAAACATTTTTGCTTCCTACCCCATAATCACTAATCCTATCTTCCATGGTGTGATGGGGGAAGTTTTGAGGTGTCATAATCTTTCCAGTTTATCCCAGGGTTTTATCATTGGTTCTGTCTTATTCCCTCCTTCTACCAAATTTCTTCTTCTGTCATCTTCTCCCATGACTTATGAAACACAACATTCATTCTCACCTCTTCCCCTTCAGTACTGTACACTGGTCTCAACACACAATTTAGTTTACCTCCAAGATATATTGAGCCAGATAGAAACTGCCTCTAGCACAATTGGCTAAGACTGAGATGCTATACTTCCCAGCCAACTCATTCCACTGCTAGACTTTCTCATGCTGGACGGCACCACAGTGAACCCGTTCATGTGCTAGGAATCACAAAGTGATACTGGGCAACAAATATCACAGCAGAATGTTTGACAGATTCTATAATGTTATAGATATACTGGAACTGTGGAAAGATACAGTAGCTTAGATGAAAAGCGAAGTTTTGTTTACAATGCTAATTGTTGGTTTAACTTTACCCTCATTGATGACAGATGGGCCTTCTGTGCCTTCTTGGTGATATCACATGTTTGCATTCCTGAGACTAACACTGATGTTCTTTGCTTTATGTTTCTCTGGATGAGACTGTCTGCTAATAGAATGGCTTTTCCTCCTACAGCATATTGCTGAGGAAAGTTGAAGGCCTATCATTTCTGTTAATCATGCAGAAGCATAACCACCTGTGTCTATGGCTGTGGCTACGATAATAAAGGCATGTGATATGAGAGAAGGTTGGGCCGTATATAAATAGAGGTGCCAATGGAAGTTTGGGCAGTATAAGGTGCATTATATTTGTGGCACATGGAAAACATGACAAACAAAATATAATATATTTTAAATAAATATAATAAGTGCTCTCTAATCATTTGGTTTTTCAGTCATCTGCTTTATGTCATAGTAATTAATTGACGGCAGGTAAATGTACGGGGAAATGCAGGACATTTTGAACAAAGAGCATCCATTACAGGGAAAGCCTTTCTTGGCTGAAACACAGGATGTCCGGGCTAATAAGGGACTGTTAGCAAACCTACCCTTGTTAGCTTGAACAATGCAAGCTTGACAGAGATACCATCTGTTTTATTATGTCACACTGCATGCCATACTGGTCAAAATAAATTGCTACATACCACATTTTTGGCTGACTGTAACCAATAATAAAAAAAGATCAGCAATAGGGCAGGAATGGGTTCATTCCACCTAGGGTATAGGGTGGATATTAGCCTGCCATAGCTCTTAAAATGATTGCATTATCTTCTTGTGAGTTAGGCGGCACGGATGGTGCGGTGGGTAGCACTGCCGCCGCACAGCAAGGAGGTCTTGGGTTCGAAACCCCGTCGGCCGAGGCCTCTCTGTGTGGAGTTTGAATGTTCTCCCCGTGTCTGCGTGGGTTTCCTCTGGGTACTCCGGTTTCCTCCCACAGTCCAAAGACATGCAGGTTAGGCTGATTGGAGAGTCTAAATTGCCCATAGGTATGAGTGTGTGAGTGAATGGTGTGTGTGCCCTGCGATGGACTGGCAACCTGTCCAGGGTGTATTACTGCCTTTCAACCAATGTATGCTGGGATTGGCTCCAGCCCCCCTGTGACCCTGTTCAGGATAAGCGAGTTAGGATAATGAATGAATGAATCTTCTTTGAAGGATACACCAGACATCCTTAGGCTACCAGTTGCCATAGAGAGATACCAGTAAGCCTCTCCTCCAATCGACACATGCTATCCTGTTGCACAATCTGGCTCTCGGGCAAGAACACTTGCTTCTGTATAGTACATACAGCAATAGTCAGGGTGACAAAGCACTGCTAGTGATCCCAAAGTTCAGCAGAAGGTAACGTAAATATAAAGTACACTGAGCTGAAAGTTTCAAGATGCAGACATAGTCACTGCGAGAAGATAATTAAGATATTGTCCTTTTATTATTATTTCTGGAAACTGTACATGATTGTCAAAGTTTAAAACATTTCTAAAATGTGTATCTCTAAACAGTGCCACAATGAAACCAACTGACACACTCCAATTGCACTAACTGAAGAATTTCCTCTCTTGCTAGATACAACATCTAATTTAATGTACATTGTTAAATGAAGACATGTCAAGTGTCAAACTGTGGTCCACTGTGGTATTGGGGTGAGTCAAGTCATTAAAAAGATCATTCTGCTTGGTGCCTGGTCCTTGTGAATTCTGAGCAATTTGTGTTGTTATTCTGAATGTGTTTTACTGCAGTCAGCATTCTGTTTCACAGCTAGCATGCGTGTATTGACTCCCCAACAGAGACAGGGGTTGTTGGGAGACAGTCATTGTGCCTGGTGACTCATTTCAATTGGTCCCATTCTGCTAAGAAATGAATCACTCCTAATGGCTGACGGTGTGTCTCTGTCGAACACCACACAATCCCAACTTCCGTGACTTAACCATTCACAAACCTCTTTGCGCTCTGTGCAAATAAGGGTTGTGGGAATTATACAGTACTTCTCAAATATAAGTTGTCATGGTGATATTTATAAAAGGTTTCTATATACAGTAAACTGTTATTTTGATAATAATTATATATGTATGTCATGAAATGTTAGGCTGTAATATATGACCATAAAAGCAAGCAAGAAACAGAAACTCCAGCTACATAGAGGAAGAAAAGCATTATATTATGAAGAAAGATTTATAGACCAATGTCTGTTTCAGAATTTCAAATCTTCATTCATATTTTTAGATATTTTTGAAATAATATTTTTTTGCTGCTGCGGTATTCTACTCCATGTACATTGATAGTGTAGCAAAGAGTCCTTTTGTTTGCAGTATGGTTGCTATAGAAATAATTCAACAATTAATTACACTTAAATGCACAATTTAACAAAGGATTATATAGCATTTTGTTTAAAATGCGTCCCAATGTTATACTGTTATAACATAATGTCAAAATGTCTATAACACCCTGGTACCAACCTTTAATGCTGCATTCAACCACATTGAGCCAAATGTTGTCCTGATCTGTGCAGGTGGGCATGGATGTGTATATGTTACCAGTTCAGATTTATGCCAAAGATTCAGACAAAAACCGAGGATGCGAAAGATCATGTTGCAGCATTGTAGCAAAAGGTTTGTATGAATATGAAATATGGCACCAACAGTCATTCCATGGTGAAAGTCACTTAGATCACATTCCTTTCCTGATTCTGACATTTGGTCTGACAAACAATTGAATCACTTGACGATGCCTGCATGCTCTTATGCATTTAGTTACTGCCACACGATTGGCTGATTAAATATTTGCATCAACAAGCTGGTGTACAGGTCTACCTAATAAAGTGCTTACTGAGTACAGTAACACCTGTTTTACCATGGGGTATAAAACAAGATTATGCATATGAGTAATCCAGTAGCAGCAGTCGTTGTAATGAAATGAGTTGGGACATTCAGACAACTGACCTTGCCCTTTGCTGAGAATCCAAGAGTCATGCGATGGATGTACTGTAAATATAAAACAATCAAAAAGTCAAACCTATAACTTTCCACTGTGTAGTCGATTGAGGAGATAAAAAGTTCTGGAACAACAGTTACTTTTTCAAAGAAGAGGATGTTTACCACACCATAGCACCAAGTAACATGGGAAAAGTTGTTGGTGATCAGTGGCATGAGTAGGAGTAGGCAAAATGTTAATCAGGAAGCACCTTTCTCATGCTCAGTGTGCTTATCAGTAGAGGCAGAGAAAAGCTGAAAGTCCATATTTACACTTTCCAGCAGATAAATAATTACAGTTATACAGTTTATTTTGCATTTTGTTTCATTCTGTGATGTGATTATGTTCATTTTAAATCTAAATTGCAAATGATGTGCAGAAATAAAATGAAAGAGTTAAAAACTAACTAACAAAAAAAATACATTGCCTTCAAAACATTTTAGCCCGCATTTATTCATTGTTGTTTTTTGAATGATACAATTCAACCATTTGAATAACGCATAATTTTATTCTATTGTTATTATTCTATTCTTGAGCAGAAGGCCACTAGACAAGAGCATTCATTCGATATTTTTAATTATTCAATAACGTGTTATGTCAGCACCAGTCCCTCTGTATCCCCACTACTCCTACCCCATTCTCTCTGGTGCATTGTGTGGTGCTGGGATGACAACTAGCAATTCAGCTCCAAAGAGACATGTGAGGAGATGGTGTCAGACTGGTGCCCCCCGCTCACCTCCTCTACTAATGTACAGTGCCACGAAAAATCGATTCCCTCTGTTATTGCATAAGACCTATTTGTCACACCGAATGGTTTTTAGACAAAATGTATTATTATATTATTTATATTATTATAAGCAATCTAAGTAACACAAAACGCATTTAAAATGATTGTTTCATTTATTTAATGAAAAAGTTATCAAACACCCATATCACACATGGGCGGCATGGATGGTGCAGTGGGTAGCACTGCTGCCGCACAGCAAGGAGGTCCTGGGTTCGAATCCCCGTCGGCCGGGGCCTCTCTGTGTGGAGTTTGCATGTTCTCCCCGTGTGCGCGTGGGTTTCCTCTGGGTACTCCGGTTTCCTCCCACAGTCCAAAGACATGCAGGTCAGGCTGATTGGAGAGTCTAAATTTCCCTGCGATGGACTGGCGACCTGTCCAGGGTGTTTTCCTGCCTTTCGCCCAATATATGCTGGGATAGGCTCCAGCCCCCCTGCGACCCTGTTCAGGATAAGCGGGTTAAGATAATGGATGGATGGCATATCACCCATGCGACAATGTAATTGCCCCCTTAGTTACTCAACAAAATAATACAATTTCATTGATAATTAAATTCAGCTGATCCAACCAGGCTTGACTGCAGCCAGCCCTGTTGAATCTACAGTACTGTAAATCTCACTCCTATTGAACCTTTGCATCAGTGAAGTAGTCACTCCAAAATTTCTACAAGGAAATTACGAAAGAGATGAGAAAAATCTTTGTTGAAAGGGTTGCAAAGCCATTTCTAATGCTCTGCGACTGAGTGAGAATGTTCTCACTCCAAATGGAGAACACTAGAAGCAGTTGTAGATCATCTCACAAGTGTGCAGTGATTACTCATCAAGAAGTCATAAACAATCCCAGAAGAACATCCAAACAAAGTTTATCAACAGTCCGCAATATTACTTTGCCAAAAAATAAAGGAACCGCAGTCTACCCAATCAGGTATCTGTAGTCCCTTGTTCTTGTTAATCCCATTGCCCAAAGTTAAAGTTTTGAAGTAAATTAAGTTTTTAAATTGCCTAGTTAAAATCCTGACTTGAACCCAGTAGAGATGCAAACCTTTTAATCCAGGTCTTTTGCACCCTGCCTTGAGGCCCTGGGTAGTCAGTTCCACTATTCCCCCTCTGTGGTGCCCCTGCTTCACAGATTGTGCCTCTTTGGGAGAGTGGCCAGACCATTTCTGAGAAAGATCAGCAGAAGACCAGAAGAATAAGTCATGTGACATACCCCTGGAAGACGTTTTTGTGGCTTGATCTGACAAGACAAAAGATGGACACTTTGGCCCTAAAGCAAACACAAACCATGTTTGATGAATAATAAACATTACCCCTACTGCCAAACATGGTGTTGGCAGCATGATGCAATGGGCTTGCTTGCCAGCAGGAGGGCCTGAGATGAGAAGCCAGTTGTCAACAAGAAGAAAATAGTTGGAGACAAAAACAGGTAAATCCTTGAGGACAACCTTTATCAGTCTGCAAGAGATCATCTGCCTACTATGAAGGCATACGGATTCCAACAGGAGAATGATCCAAAGCACATGGCTACAGAGCTCCTAATTCCCATTGACCAAAAGATGGGTAGCTATTTGGTTTAAAGCAAGAACATACAGCTTGTTATTTTATTTATTTGCATCAAAATAGAAATACCATGTCTGACATCGACACGGGTGCATTGAAGTTAATACTTAGTTGCAAATACACATTGTTTTTCTAAACTTTATTTAGCCTTTAGAATCTAAAACTTTAAAAGTAAAATATCTAACAAAGGTACAATACGCTTACAGTCACTGAATCAATTTGATTTTCTAATTTATTTAGACGTTTATGTGTACATTTTTACACACTTGCATTTTGTTGGCTAAATTGTTACTGGCACTTGTGTTGTGCTGCAAGGCCATCTATAACCACTAGATGGACACCTTTAACAGGGGACGGACACCAGAACGCTAACCAGGAGAGGGAGATGCTCTGCACAGCAAGATTTGACTGAAGAAAGATCATTTAAGGGTTGATACAGAACAAATCCCTTAGTTGTTTTACCACTGACCAAAATATAATGTTTTGTATAAATGCTTACAACAAGATTTAAATGTTCTCAAACTTGAGATGAGTATGTTGATGTGGATTATCTACTCATAGCAAACAATGCCTTCTCAGATCCTATAGCCACATGCAGCTCTCTATTTGCATTTATCAACATATGGTTGCATTGTATACAGTACATCAGCTTTAAAGGCCTTGCACTTAAAGTGAGTGGAATGTGGACAATGTTTTTTTCCACATTGTTTTATATCCTTGTCTTTATTGCAGGCTTGCTCCCTCAATGTACAGTATGCAAATGCAGCACATCCCCTAGCCTATGGAAATATAGTCATGAATAGGGCCTAAAGAACTGGACAGGCAAAATTCAGTCCAAGATACACTGAGTCTGTATATCCACACACACACACACACACACACACACACACTCACGCATGTATACACACATGCACACACGCTTAGTTAGGAAATACTGAAATGTATTAAATATAGTCTCACCCTGCTATTGGTATCATGATTGTGAGTCTGAGCAATCAGACTCTTTTCAATAGACAGACTTTCTAGGCGATTGATCTGCTCAATAGAACAGTGCAACACAAATTACATTCTAAGAAATGCTGATGTTGAAAATGGTCACACTGGAAGGCAATCATATTCTTTACTTCACTTGGCATCTTTTAGTTATGTAAATGCAAAAATGTAAAACAGGATTTAGCCATTCATATGTATGTACTATATATATATATATATATATATATATATATATATATATACACTGCAGATTGCATTTGGGTCACATGACATTACATTTTAAAGCCAGATGATTGGGTATATGTCACAACATATTCACTGGGTTGTGTGCTTGTGTTAGAGGAGAGCATAAGAAAAATATGACATTTTAGTCTCACAATGATCTAATTTACTGTTCCTTGCCCTTGCGATGACTGTCCTGCCCTCAAACGGGGCCGTATTTCATTTGCTCCCGCGTGTTCTAATTCTATCCTATTGGAGAAGGAGAATGGGATTTTGTGCTACGTGCCCCGGGGTGTCTTCAAATGACTGTTAGGCAGTTGAAGGGTTAAAGGCTTGTCATATAAATCTGCTGAAATTGCCTCAGAGGTGAAAGGCATGCATAATTCCAAAGTCAGGGGAGCTGCAATGAAAGTAACACCGTGCTCATTGTTGGAAATGAAGAACAAAATTTGAAATTCAAGAATGACAGCCTCGCCTTTCTTTTTTTTTGTGCAACTCCTTCTGCAAAGCAAGCTATGCTATTTATTACCAATGGATACTGCCATCCACTATGCTATTATGCAGCTCAGTTAAAAGGATAGTGCAGTATATCCATTTTTTCATGATGTTTCTTCTTTTGAATATACTTTATTATTATTATTATTAATATTATTATTATTATTATTATTATTATTATTATTATTATTATTATTATTATTATTATTATAGTAATATAAGTAATAAGATCATCACCATCATCATCATCATCATCATCATCATCATCATCATCATCTTTCTTTTTCCCCAATCCATGTTATTTAGATTACAAAGCCCAGACAGGCAGACCTCGAGGGAGAATGATCATTTATTCAGCAGGTCCGAGGAGCGAAATGAAAACAAATGCAGTGTAATAGAGTTGGGGAGGTGCACTGATTCAACCATGATGCTGCCTCCTCCCCCATAATCAATCAGAATATGAAAGAGCAGGGCCTCTCATCCCCCTTTCTCTGCTGAGAGAATATTCACAAAGAACAGCCTATCTTATCTCACGTGTTCACGTCATAACATCACCATGCGCTAAATGACAACTGTGCCAATATATCAACCACGCCAATATGTAATATGCAGTATGTGTTGTTATCTTAAATAACAAAAACAAAAGTAATTTTCATTTTACAGAACAGAATGTCAAATAATAAATACCCATACTGAGTTCATATATGTTTTTAAAATTGTAAATCATTTTCAATCTTGAACTTGACATCCTTTTAAAATAAATATGTCCTACACTTCTGAAAAAGAAATGTTCTTCCAAAACACATTTTCCAGCTGGCTATAATGTATGGCGACTATTCTGCATTATTTGGGAGTGTACTTCACATAACCTCAAACACTATAATTGTGGGGTTTTTATGTCCGCATCTGCATCTGTAAAATTGTCTACGTCCACTTGTGACATTTGTATGACACATTTTGAAACCAAGGGTAACTACAGTAGAAGTAACTTATTAGCTGAACAGAATTTCCAGCTCTCAGCTTTCTTTGTTCAGCTATCTCAACCAAAAATCTGGCACATTCTTTGCACTGTACTTTTTCATTCACATGTTCTTTCCACAAGGCTGCAGCTCATTTTCTCTTAGATAACAGCTGTTGGATTTTATAGAGTGGTCACTGCTCTCTGCATTCTGTTTATATGGCAAATTTAATTCCCTGTAAAGCTTCTAAAAGCCATTTTAATCATACATAATTTATTATTGTTTTCACTTCGCCTCTATTTTTCATACACTCTCATCATTACTTAAAAGGTTGTGTTGAAGATAGATGTATGGAGGTTGTCTGGTCACAACCGGCCAAAGCCATAATACAGTAGATATATTGATTATGCGCAGGCAATAATATCCTGCATTTAATCTTAGAACTGTGACCTGTATTTCCCCTCAATTCAAATATGAAGACAATGTTGTCATACCGTAAATGGCCATGTAATATAAATTAAATCTTAGAGGAAAACATCCAATTATGACTATGTATTTTTACACAGAAAAATATATTTACAAATAAATATAAACAACGCTGCCATGGTCTCATACTCTCAGGGTTAAAATTTATAAATGTATTTTTCCATTTGTCAGTGAGACAGTGAGGAGTGTATGCTTAAGGATAGGAGATTTTACTCTTATGGTAAACATCAGTCCCATAGGGCAGAATACACATTGAGGGTAGGCACATTTTATTTCACTATTATGGGTCAAATTTAGACAGGATATCTGAATGAAAAAGTCAGTGAAAAAGGCAACAATTTGGTCTCACTTCTTGGAACCCAAAACACCCTGACCCTGGTTCTCGTCTCCTACACCACAGTCACTTTCAGAGTTTCTCTTTCTTTGCTTCTTCAGGGGAGATCCCCCTTCTGCCTTTTTTTCTCCCCTAATGCCTCATTTTGAGAGGCAGCTCTTTTACTTCAACCACATCCGAAACTGACGGAGGTCGCTTAATACTGAGGGCCTCGGTGTGAGAAATGCGCTGATGGCTCGGCCCATATATTAGCTGGACAATGGAAAGTCTTGTGTTTTTTTTCAGTTTCAACAGAAGGGCACAGTCCGTGTTATGATTTGCAAAGCCCTCTTCGATTATTTTTTCTCTATCTCTAGAATGTTAACGGGGATTACAATCGGTCCAACGTGCGATCTCAACGTAGTTCCCCTTTATGTATTATCACTACATTAACTGTGTCAGTGTAATGTATCAGTGTGTACGTATACCTTACATTTTATAACATGAGTTGTATAGTATTGTGGTCAGTAATTCGCTGTGGTGAATTCATCTCTAATTCTGCCACTTGGGGTGCTAGAGAGCTATTTTCTACAACGCTATAATGATACTCACTGTGCCCAATAAGTACATACAAAAGAACTCCCACAGCAATTAAAAATAAAATATGTACTGGAATTGTAAATAGTTACACATTATAGTTTTGGCTGAGGGAAATGGGTTTCATATTTTTAACCCTGTTTAGAACTTTATGGTAGTGATAAACTACCATATGTCCTTTGTTTATGAAAAAGTAAGAACCATTGCCTCACTTTGCTTTGAAGGATTGTAAAATCTGTGCGAGATTGTGGAGACAGATTGTGTCTGTTTCTCATGAGCATAAGCAGGAATCTCACAGGGTCAAGTAGATCTGGCTAGCACCTATGTCTCTTTCCATCTAGGGCTTAATTACTATTTAAAATCTAAAACCACAAATTGGCCATGCATATACCTGGGCATCATTTTGTTGCTCACCGAAATTGTGATGTTTTTCTTGTGTGATTGTGATTTATGTAAATACTTTTCACGATTGAAACTCCATTAAAATGTGATACATTTGAATGCATTTTTTCGGTACAATGCATTTTAAATCTTTGCACATTTTAACAAGGAGCTTAGCTAAGAGTCATTGCCTTTGGGATTGTCTATGTTCTGTCACCTTGAAAATAAGTAACCAAAAATGTCAATTTAAAGATGTTTTTCATTTTTACATGCAATTTTTTTGCAACTGTTGCAGCTTTGAAAAGGAGTTGGGGTGGATCCAGTGTTTAACCATTTAATCCACTGTATGAACTTAGGGAAGCAGTTAGTGTACACATCAGCTACACAAAACGAACAATGTTCCAAAAGGCTGTCTTAACTTCAGCGATGAAGGTTTGTTTATGTTCTATAGTATTAGATGTGATTTCTCTCGTTTTGACAATGTTGAAAAAGTAAACTAAGTTCTAAGGTGACGTCGAACCTGCTTGCCAGCTGACAACATAAATCATTTTAATGGGGACATTTTTTAAATTTGCCCATGACTCCTGTAGGTATCTTTCTATTGAATATTAACATGCTCTGTGTTTGAAAGCCCACTGAAGATGTTAGAAACTTAGTTATCAAGGCAAATTAGATGAAATTCAGACACGAACAGCAAGATAAATGAAGCTCTCCTACAGCTGTAGCTAGTCATCAATTCAAATGGCTATATTGAACACAAAATAGCTGTGTTCTTGGTTGTGCTTCGGAATGCATAGCTTTACAGCTATTTATTTAAACTGATCACAGTTGAAAGCTAAAAATTACATAATTAAAAATGACAGAATTAAAAAGCCATTTTGCAGTGCCAAAAATGGGTTACTCTGATGCCATCTCCACAGACTAGTACAGCTCTGACGGAATCAATGCATGCTTTCTGGTTTCTATGTTGGAAAAATGTATATTTACTGTAACTGTAAACCTATAATGCTTGCCAGAATGTAATGGTATATAAGGCACAAATCTTTTTGAGAAAAAAAACCCCACCATCTGTCAAAGGATTAAGAATGCATAAAGAAAGTTCTGTAAAAGAAAGTGACACTGAAAAACTTTCTAGTGGTAGCACCTAGGCCAGGAAGAAATATATATATAAATGACTCCGACAACCATGCTCAATGTCTATTTTTACAGACTTTTGCTATCAGGCACTGCAGATCTACGACTGAGCCGTGATGTGGGATTCTCTGTGTGATTGAGCCACATGCACCACAGAGCTAGAAAACTCCCCAATCAGGGTTAAAACCTGATTAAACCTCTGAACTGAACAGCCAGTTACCGTACAGGACATCCCTGCCCTTCCCCCTGTCTTCGGCTGTCTGCTTTCCCTTCTCTCTCAGTTTTTTCCCCCTGTGTCAATGAAGGGAAGATTTGGGATGGGAGTCCCAACTACATAAATACATGCTCCTGAGCTTCATGATCCGAGATCTTCATTTATTTGTGCAGTGCTTATTGAGTAATTCTGAGATATCAGGTGGTAAGATTGCCTGAACTATGATTCTCTAGACCAAAACATAAATTGGCACGATAAATTTTATTATTTAAACTGTATGCTCCGTGTTTGTTTGTGTTCCTGCGTGTTTGTGCGTCTGTGTGTGTGTGTGTGTGTGTGTGTGTGTGTGTGTGTGTGTGAGAACATGAGCATGTGTGTCTATGTGCAAGCCTTTTGCAGCTGAATATATGAACCTCTGTAATTGGACTGGGGCACAGTGGAGACAGTGCTGCATGCACAACTCTCACACAGATGTTTTTCAGACCAAATGTCAGAATGGGGAAGAAATGTGATCTAAGTGACTTTGTCCATAGAATGATTGTTGGTGCCAGACAGGGTGGTTTGAGTATCTCAGAAACTGCTGATCTCCTGGAATGGTGCAAAAAACAAAAAGCATCCATTGAGCAGCATCTGCGGGCAAAAATGTGTTCTTAATGAGACTGGTCAAAGCTGACAGGAAGGTGACAGTAGCACATTAACCACACATTTACAACAGTGATATGCAGAAGAGCATCTCTGAACACACAATGCATCAACCCTCTTAAGTGGATAGGCTACATCAGCAGAAGACCAATAAGCCTAAAATTTAAGTCTAATAAACACCTAATAAAGTGCTCAGTGAGTGTATTTTCTGACATTGTGTATACCCAAGGCTAGAAAAGCCAAATTCCGGCTCCATGAACTCAATACAGTAAAAGAGACCATATATTCACTACACCCCCCAGTCTACAAGATAATCATCTTTTCATGGAAGAAGAATGATTCTATTGGCTGTGAGGATCTTAAGAAAGGCAATTACTCACTCTTCTAGATTATGCGCATCTAGCTGTTTTAAGGAACCCTCTCTTTCACATTCACTAGACCATTCCAAAAGCAAAATTGGAAACTAACATAGTAAGCATTCTTAAATAGCTATTCTCGTAACACAGAAAGAGCTGCAATAACACAAAGCGAAGATGTCCCCCATCTTTTCTTAATCCTCCGTCCTCATTTTACACACTACGAGCCAACAGCTCACTCAAACAAGAGCAGTAGCAATGAATTATGCATGTGAATTTACCTGCATGCTGGATTTGGCCTCTATTCCAATACTACCAAGACATTTTAATATCAATTAAATTCTGAGGTGGCAAAAATATGTAAATGTTATTCTTCTGAGAAACAGGGGAAAAAATGCAACATTTCAGTAACAGTACATTACAGTGCATAGAAAACAAAATGCATTTGGTCTACACAATAATCCATGCACACAAGGGGCGACATGGCTCAGGCAGTAAGAGCAGTCGTCTGGCAGTAGGAGGGTTTGCCGGTTCGATCCCCCGCCCGGGCTGTGTCGAAGTGTCCCTGCGCAAGACACCTAACCCCCAAATGCTCCTGACGAGCTGGTCGGCGCCTTGCATGGCAGCCAATCGCCGTCGGTGTGTGAGTGTGTATATGAATGGGTGAATGAGAAGCATCAATTGTACAGCGCTTTGGATAAAGGTGCTATATAAATGCCAACCATTTTCCATTTATGCAAGTGTTAATGGTAGAGGGACGTGTGTACTTGTGTGCACATGTAATATAAAGATAGTATAAATGAATAAATGAAGTTGATCAGAAAATCTACTATTTTATAACTACAATTTTGAGATATGCTAATAGGAGGAAGCTATTTCAATTAATCTTATGCAAAATGCATGTTCTGAACTCAGCTCTATAACCTCAATTGCAATTAGTTTTATTATACATTGTCGTTTATGCTTCAGTTCCCATGGAAGCCGGTGAATATTTTACTGTATACCCTACAGTCCTCTCAGTACTACAGGAGAGCTAGTACTGGTTGCATGAAAAGTCCTCTCTCGCTGAAAATAACCGGTGCCTGTGGGCCTAGTGCATCATTTGGAGGAGTTAATACAGCGGAACACCAAGCAATATAAACTCACCCTCCCACCTGGTGGGAAGACGGCCATTTGTCTCCCAAGGCTGTGCTAGTCTGCGCTAGTCGGCTAATAGCATATGGACCCGAACATCAGGCCCAGTCTGCACCATGCTAAGCACCTGTACGGGTCGAGCCACTCGAGAGCTCCGTGAACTTACATTTCTTTCATATTTCTGGGGGTTTCTTTTTATCAATCTGTTTTTTTTTGTAACAGAGGGTAGCATACTGTATGAAAAACTCTTAGTTTCTGCACAAATGCACTATAATCTGTCAGGACATCTCTGAGTCTGAAAATCGACTGAATTCAGAGAAAACAGGAGAGGGTATGACTCATAATGTACAGTGCAAACAAGGCAAGATTACTGAAACCGATGAGAACATGAGAACCTTTGAGGAGAAGCACACCTACGAGGACTGGCGTTTTTTTTTGGTACTAATATTACTGGCTCAGCACACTCGTGTCTTACATAGAGTGAAACAGTACGCTAAAACTGGAACAGTTTCCCATGGTGAAGCAAAATTTAATGTTAAACAGATGTACATGCATAGGCACAAGGGGCCTCAAATGTCTACATAAGTGCTTCATTAACCATTTTAGCCTCCTGAGGCTGTGGTTTTGAACAGCCAACTGCAACACTATGGGATGTTTTATTCCGATTATGGCTTCATTGTAAAATAAGAAATGGCACTAAGATAACTATATAAATTTAAGGAATGGTCAGAAAGAACTATCTTGAGTGCTATTGAAAACTATTTCTGTTATTCCTCTCTCAACCAGAGCCACAGACGCATGAAATTAACAACATATGTTAACGGGCACCTTTGGCTATTCTCTGAAAAAGGCAGTAGTTTACCTTATGATTGTTCTCTAACATAAGATTTGAGCTTGAAATTCCAAATGTATACAAACAGGAACCCTACAGAAAACCCTGTTTTGTCTGGAGTGCTCAATGGGCAAACAAAAATCAGAGGCCCTTACCAGCCTCGATAAGCACTTTTGTATACTTTAAGAGCCACCATAAGCCACCTCCTCAGCTCATATTTACCTGCAAATTTGTTCTGCAATAAGCTTTGAACATCTGCCACTGGGAACCCGTTCATTATTTTAGTCAAAGGATCACAACACAAATGAATATGCAAAGAACTTACATTTGTTAATGTATTTCTCAAACTATGACTAAACATCACACACTTATCATAACAGAAAGCAGGTGTCTTATTCATTTTTAAATTCACTGAAGTGTGTAAACCTATAAAAATAAACATGGTGAAAGAATCAGTCGTGCAGTAATTATTAAGCATTTTACTCAGAATGATTTCTCACATGAAACAAAAACAGAAGTGCTAATGAGTACACTGTCAACTTCAGACTACACTGAGATCTCTTCCTCATATCTTACTGGTTTGAGGTTGATTAACATGATCATGGCTTTCCTAGAAATGTAAGATACACTTCCTGCTTTGTTTTGTATCAGAGAGTTTCATTTGTTATTGCATTGACCAAGATGTCTATAAGGGATACATTGTGATTCAGAGTCGGATAACTGCGGTGTAATTTTTTAAAGGAAATTTGAACAGGCAAGGCAAGACGCAAGTGATCTATAAAGCTTGATTACTGAGTAACAGCAACATTTACTGTAGGTGCCTTCAAGTACACACCAAGAGGTTGAGCGTGTGGTGTCAGTCACAGATAGGAGCCCAGCTCTGGCTCCTCCCCATCTCACCTTGCTGATTTCTGTGCCACACCACTTTCTGGTTGGTGATTTGTGTGCCACACCACTTTCTGGTTGGTGATTTGTGTGCCACACCACTTTCTGGTTGGTGATTTGTGTGCCACACCACTTTCTGGTTGGATTTTAAAGGTCTGTAGCCTTCTCTAAGTCCTGACCTTTCACGTCCACCTTTTCACCATTGCACAGCATGAATTACTGTAAGGGCAGGGCATGAATTACTGTAGTCAACCAGAGACAAAAAAGACACTGTCAAAACATGGAAGCAGGGACAAGTAAAAACCCATAGGTAAAATTGATGTTTTAAAAGATTAAAGTGATTCTCCACCCTTACGTTACAGTGCCTGGAAGAAAATTCCAGACCGTGCAAATTCCTGGTCTCCTTTAGTTTTGAGGCAATGATGTGTTTCCTGTGACGACTACACGGCTCTGGATTGACCCTCCATGAGTGCTTTCCCATCAATGCATGAGGGGTGCTCACTTGTGAGAGTTATATTTTACCGGCCGGCAGGGCCTGGCCTTCCCCAGGAGCCCTCTGTCATTCCAGGTGTCACTCTTCTTTTATGGTTGCAGTCCATCCTATCCCTGATAGGCACAGAAACGTTCATATGTACGTATATATGCAGTCCCTGGTCAGTGGAGACTGCAGCTGTACTGGACTCAATACCGGAACCTTCTGAAGTTTAAACAATTATTGAGAATGATAATAGTGCTTCTGGCTGTTCCAGCCAATACTTTGTGTAATACTGTTTAATAATAGTTGTTTACTTGCTCCACCTAGTACTCAAATTGTATGATCACATAATCATATTCTTCCTTTTAATGCCAATATGTGTTGTTACATTCAGGCCTTGCCTGTGTTATAAGTTAAAATTCACATTGTGATTATTATTTATTAGAAAACCCATGAAACGGTTATATTCCTTTTTCAAAAGGTTCCAGGTCATGCAGTTGCCATTGATATTTTAATTAAAATAGTTTTTTATCTTAAGAACGGCAGCCAACCTAAGACTGCAGCTTGGCAAGCATGTCATGTCATGGTGGAGCTGCCTTTATCGCATCTTGTTTTGATCACTTTGAATATCCGGCCGGGGAAGCAAAACATTGCAACCATGGATACTGTACAACACGTCTTTGTTAGCTGAAAGCACTTGAGTATACCGCTCTTCAGTTGGTTTCCCTTACTTCCTGCCATTTGTGCAAAAGCTGCTCCCTCCATTTGCTGCTCTTGTCTTTGTGCTGTTTAGTATGCCTTACCCACAGTGAACACTGAGATTCAAATCAAAATATACCATCATTTTTACCATATTTCAGTTACTACTGTCAGTAAATGTTTCACTTAATGATGAGGACTATGCTTTAAAGCATATCCTTTGTCATTTTTCACTGGAAAAAGAGGCCAGTTCTTTGAAGTGGTATATTGCTGGAAGTTTGGGTTTTTTAATACAAATGCCAATTTATTACAGTATGTACACTTCATTTAAATGCAGAATTATTTTAAATCTTTTGTCTAAATAATATTTTGTAATTTTAATAATAATAATAATAATAATAATACTTATTATTATTATTATTATTATTATTATTATTATTATTATTATTATATGTCTATATTGTGGCTAAGGACGCACACACATTGATCAAAGTTCCATTAGTTTCAAGTCTATTTTCAGCCAGGAAGTTAGATCATTTTGTGCATTCAACCAGCTAATGGCTGTATTAGTATTACATAAGCAGTAGGCTATGGCAGAATGAGGGAGACAAAAGAGAGCCATGGGTAAAATTCTGCATACATTTATTAGAGATTAGTTCGAATTCCAAATATTAAACCCACATACAATACATTTTCCAGAACTCTATTCAGTGCTACCGTGGAAAACGTCCCTGTACATTTTCATATGGACATGTGGTTAGATTTCTTTTTTTAAATCAGGTATCATATTACTCACTTAATTCTTATGGTTAGAATGTTCACTGCACATACTTGCTTCAAATATTGGTTTGCTATTTACAGTATAAATATGTTTGATTCGGTGTGTGCAGTCTCCATGACTTGCACCATTGTGTGATTTGTTTTGTTAACTGGTAATTTAACAGTTGAATTTTAAATGAGGTTTGTTTAGACAGAAATGGGTCAGCCATACCAATGACCTCAGATATAAAAATACAATGCAGCGAGGACTCGGGTCAATAAACAGAATATCAGAGCCACGTGAACAAGGAAATGCAGGTTGAATCTCAACCCCCCGAAGCAGACAGGGGAAGGTTGTGGATGTATCTATTTAAGGAGACACAAAAATCAATCCTAGTGTCTGTAAGAGTGCACAGTACCCAAGTTGAATGGATTTGTGGTGCAGTCTGAATATATCTTGCACTGCTGAAAATGTCTCATGCAGGCACTATGCATTTGTTTATTTATTTATTTATTTATTTTTGGTCGGAGTTCAGGCAATTCTGAGGAGGCTATGAATATAGCTGAGTTGAAGACTGAACTGACCTTTTAGATGAAATATTATAAACCCAGCCTTGTTTGATTGTGCTGACATTAAAGGTTGCATTCATACAAAGGCAAAGCTTGTTGTGTGTTGAGTTGTCTTATCCATTTTTTTCTCCAAAAGCGATTATCTGAAATGGCAATGATACAGCCTACCTCCAATTCTTAACCTTCCAAGATACCCACTTTTTGCGAATATACCTTCAAATAGTTTCACCCACATGCTAATTTATTCCATGCCATATGCTGTATATACACTATTTTATGCTTTAAGGATGTGAAACAAGTATGTTAACTAGTAAATATAATCTCAAATGATATAGACTTCAGTTCTGGGTGATTTCCCCATTCTTATCTTTGCGTTGATCTGGGTGGCGCAGCCTTCCAGTAACCGCCTGGTTAAAAGCAGACTGTGGCTGGAATGAAGTGTATGCTAATGTTAGATCTGTCAGCTTCAAAAGCTTTTGGAAGGGACAATTGTTAATAGCGATCTAAATGATTCCATAAAATATAGTTATCAATTATCAATAGACCGCACACAAGACCGAGTTCATTCTCATATTCTCCCTATCAACACAAGTGTACCTCTTAATAACCCCAAAACATTTATGACAGAACAGAATAGTGACTCTTTAATCATACATTTCAAGTAAGGACTAATGAAAAGATGTGCATTAACTATAACCCTTTTATACGTTCATTATAAAAATAAATATATAAATAAATACTCTTTGTACGCATTATATTAGATTTGTGGCACTAAAATAAAATGCAAAACTAAAATAAATATATCCCTAAAAACACAACCTTCAATTTTTTTGCATTTTCTATTGACATGAATCTTTGCCCAAGACCAGAGACCTCACGCTTGATTTAAAGTAATAAAACAATATTTTGTTTATTTATTTACATCAAATTCCATTGCACATTTTTCATTCCCTGGCAGGATGTAATATAAAAGTAATCTGAATAAAAACCTAAACATGCATATAATACTTGCAATTATATGGAATATCCTTTAATAGTCTACAATAACTCATTCATCATGCCCGTAATCAACTTCATTTCGATAGAAACATCACTCTGAAATAGGAAGCATCTGTGACATTGTGGAGAAATAGGTAAATGTGTTCACATTCATCCCACTGCAATTAAAAAGCTTTTAGTGATGTTTAGATAACTGACAAGAGCAAATGAGACCTTCATGTCCTTAATGCTGTGTCCCTCATTCATGTGTTAATTGGATATCAGATATCCAGTAATCAAGTGTTAACATCTAAAATATGTCTTCAGTCCCACATGATGTACTGGCTTTACCTGTTGAGTGGAAAGGTAGGCAAAGGCAGTACTGACAAAGGTGGGCAGAGGCAGTACTGAAAAGAAAGGCAGAGGTAGTACTGACAAATGTCAGCAGAGGTAGTACTGACCAAGGAAGGCAGAGGCAGTACTGACAATGAAATACATAGGTAGTATTGACAAGGGTATGCAGAGACAGTACTAACAAAGTTAGGCAAAGTATCGACAAAGGTAAGCAGAGGTGGTACTGACAAAGCAAGGCAGAGGCAGTACTGACAAAGCAAGGCAGAGGCCGTACTGACAAAGGTAGGCAGAGGCAGTACTAACAAAGGTAGGCACAGAACAAAAGTCGGATATATTGGATCATGGAGCACATCCATACACTGGAATCCAGCATCCTGACAGGATGAGCCCCTCAGCAGCCCATTTTGGGAAATACTGTCAATACTGTCATTATAATGTTGCCATTATGGCATATGAGTAACAGCCTACTTCCCATTGTTAGATTTAAATATGAATGTCATCAGCTGATAGGGTTTCCTGGCTTGTTTCAAATCAACACTCCAGTCCCTTTGTTTCTTGTCCAGTTAAAACAAAGGGAGAAAAGGGACATTGTTGATAAGGGAAACATTTATAAATTACGTTATCAAAATTTATCAATTGCTGATTAACCTGGTTCACTCTTATTGAACAAGGTGGAAAAAAAACCCAATTCAGTAAATGCAAAGCAGTGTCTGGTCCCTGCATTCTGATAAATCATGCCTGCTTTGGCTCGCTTACCCACTATCACTTTCACTCTTACTCTCTCTCTCACACTTACACACACACACACACACACACACACAAAAGTACTAATCCACTATTGAATGGTCTATTCGATATGAAGGCTGCTTTTGTTAACCATGGTATCCTACCTCAGTTTTTATGATCCATTATTTTCAGCATCAACCTACCTTCACTTGGCCAGATGACTTTCGTGGATATACAGTAGCCTTTCATTGCTATGCACAATATATGTACAAATCCATCTTCAAGCATCTCTGCGATTATTAGCGCACCTTATCACCTGTGTCAAGGAAGTCAAGATGTGGCTGACGCAAAACTTTCTTCAGCAGACACTGGAAACCACCGATTGGAAAGGCCCTGTTGGAAAGCACCAATTTCTTAGAGATTCATACATGGACTTCACAGTTACTGGACAGACCAAATCCCACACAGATAATGCATAGAGGAGAAATTCCACCTAGTCCCTCGCTTTCTACACACAAGCAGCTGCATCCTTTTACTCATATAAAGTGACTGGGGAATCTAATTGCTTTGCACAAGAAGCTGAAAGAGATAAAAATGCATTTATTTCTTCCCAACCAGGTGGTTGTCTCAGATGTCTACAGTTCACGGAAAAAACATTTCTGAGACTGATTGGAGAGAGCTGCAAAAGCAATGTACCACTGCTATCATTAGTGGTCTGTATAGAAGTGAGGCATTCCAACCGTTTAAATGGCAGAGCCAGGAGACCGCTACTGTAGATCTATACGCGTGCATCAAATAAGTAATATGCACAAGCTGAAATGTCAGCACTGGTGCCATGCAGACAAATGGTAAATCACTGAAAGAAAAGCATACAACATAGTGCAATTTATTTGAATGGCACAGGTTGCTTTCCAATCAGGTTGGTTTTCACTGAGTGGTTTTGCATTCTTCCAATACTGTAAATCTTCCTTGTCTTTAGGTGAAAATCCAGCTTTGTAAATTCAGGTTTGAGGGAGTACTTAGCCCTGCCCACATCATTATTATGCTTTTGTGTTGCATCTGAGGAATTTCATTTTCCAGAAGAACGGCCTGCTTATTGCATACTCTCAGCGGTGAAAACAATTGAGTAACCTGCAGTAAAGCAGTACCCATATAGAAAATTATTATGATCAAAAAGCTGTAATGGCATAATATAATAGCAATATTATTTTATTTCAATGAACCCCATGCACAGTATATTTACAGTTTCCATTGTTTCCTTAATTTCTTGATTCTTAAATGTACCGGGCCTCAATTTAAATTTTTAATGCATCACCATACTGTGACCAGTTTCATGAATAAAGTGGTGCCATTTCTTACTTATATAACACATCTTTAAATGAAATATTTGTATATTTTACAATAAGAGAGTATAAAAAGTATACATCACCTTTATAAGTACTAAAAAACACCCATAAATGTTAATGTGAATAACAGCAAATAGGCATTTTGTCCCCATTATAAATGTTTACACACTAATCTCAGCTGACTGATAGACTGCATATCTACACAATTCATAAAAGGCAGTAAGAGAAATTAAAATAATAATAATAGATCTGCTTGTCATAATACAACACATTTGTTATGAAATGAAGTGATTTGTAGTAAAATGTATAAATTAAAAATTAATACTGTTGTGTCACGCTTAAAAATGTCTTACCCCAGGTGTATGCAGCTTGATAAGATATTTCTATGTGCTGAGGCACTGCAATTATCATACATTAATGAGGCATGGTAGATGGATTAGATTGAGCAAAATGAGTCTAAAGATTTCTGTCTTAGCCTATTATTGAGCGAGCAAACAACTTCACCACACATCATATACTGTGTAGCTACCAAAGTAAAAAAAACTAAACGTCAAAGCCATTGTGCAATGTTTTTTTTTTTTTTTCATGAAAAATATATCTATAGCTATAACACCCAGAGGGAAGCATTCTTGTGCCTTCAGGTGTAGCAAAAATGCTCAGAAGATAATTACAGCATGTCATGATATTTTCTACCTGGATTTGAATACTATACAGAAATTAATACCCCCAAGCCTGTTGGCATTAATTACCATTACCAGCAATAAACATTTTGTCCGGGAAAAAGAAATTGATCTGGAAAATGATCTAAATGTTTGGCATTGCCAACATTATAAATATTACGCTAAGTAAGCAGTTGCTACTGGCTTGGTGCAAACTTAAAAAAAGATGGCCACTCAGAAGAAGCAAGCTGTCACTGCTGGGATTGCATATTTCTGCCCTGCTATGCTGGTGGAGACATAATGCAGGCTGTCAGAATCGTATGCATTTCTGATTCAGATTACTTTGCTGCTCCCCCCTCCAACACCCCCCCCCCCCCCTTTTCAAATGACTCATGGCTCCAGAGAGTCACGATTCTCCTCAGCTCTGTAAGCTCATCTAAAGTGCATTTTCCCCATTCTCTACACCAGACTCATACGTTATCCTGTTTTCCTTGACTTGACATTCAGCTTTGGATTAAGGTTTCTTGAATTGACCCTTGAAGGAAGCTTTTAGCTCTTGAGCTGCAGCGGAGGCCGAAACAAACCTCCTGAAAAATGTCCACATTAATCTGAATGCAAAACAGGGTTGTCTTGTTGCACAGAATAGACCAAAGAATTATATTCTATTTAGGGTACTGTTTTCTATTCTATTCTATTCTATCCTATTCCAAAATTGATTTCAATAGCTCACCTGACAGAAGGAAGAATTTGGCCATAGGGTCGTAATCAATTTCATTTGGTCAATTCATGAAATTAATTCAAATTTTGTTTAATTTAAATTCAATTTCATTTGAATTCAGTAAAATGAATTGCACTCCTGTTCCTCCTGTAATACTTTAAAAAATGAATAGTGCACTTTTAGATTGGGTGCAGGCTTTCAGCTGTACAGAAAATACCAATCAAGCTGCAAGATAATACCATCTGGCCTGATATACTTCTGTCTTGTTGATATCATCAAATAGGTTTCAGATTAAAACTGCCTATGAGCAGTTGTGCAGGGAGGTTCGCAAAGTCAACAGAGTGCAGGTTTCACTACACTACGTTTTAAGTTAAATGTTTTCATTTGCTGAAAGCCTCAAAAGACAGGAAATGAAATTGATCAGCCCTAATGCTAACATCGGCCTGCTCTCCACCTAGATGTATCAGCACAGATCCCTGACAACTGCTACAGCCCTGTATAATATCTACTGTAGGTCAAACAACATGTGCTCACCACTGGGCAGATTGTTCAAGATTCAAACATCAAATAATTAATAAT
Source organism: Conger conger (assembly GCF_963514075.1). NCBI lineage: Eukaryota > Metazoa > Chordata > Actinopteri > Anguilliformes > Congridae > Conger > Conger conger. Next base: position 29,996,404 of record NC_083773.1, on the reverse strand, counting down.
ATTAGACTAGTGCACTGTATAGTGTATTCACAATTTTCCATATTAAAGTTAGAGGCAATATACTTATTTTTCACTTTTCTAAAGAATCCTTTATTTCCAGCATGCCCATGTGTCCTATTTGGGACCACATACTGTAGCCTGAATAAAATGTACACTCATGACATTAGAAAAAGCACTTTTCTGAATTTTCAACAGAATGAGTTGATTTTAATTGAGTTATTTTTCATTTTTTAGGGGTATCCATAGCACAGAAATGGCTCGGCGTAGCTATACCAGTAGTTGGTGAGCTCACTGCCATTGTATAGCATTGAAATTGGTTTTGAAACAAGTGAGATACTGAGGTTCAAATTTAGCAATTTTCGGTGGAAGAGCCAACCAATGCGATCACACAGTCAGCGCTACCGTGCTAACGATAATCAACCTTGAACTATGCTATTTGAAAACAATGCACCCAATGACCAATACAGACCAATACAAAAATCGATTTTTACTCAGCCCAGACTGTGGATTTGCATGTTATCCTCATGCTGACGTGGGTTTCCTCCAGTTTCCCACAATTCCTGTAAATGAGAATGTGCACTCAGACAACCAACCCTGGCTTAATAAAAAAATAAGAAAATGAAAAAAATAAAAAAACACTTAGCATAGAGGTAAAGAAAAATCCTGTGAATTATTTTCAAAACAAGTCAATATGTGGTGTGCTCCTAGTGAAGGGTATCTGTCCATTAGCAAATACTGTGCGTCTTTATACCAGATTGATTACACTAGCAGCTATCAAACTACAGGTCACAATGTTCTTTGGCAGATAAGATCAAATCATAAATCTTATCCAAATGTTTTTTTCAGGTTAGAGAGAACAATAAAAGGTGAATTTACTTAGCTTCTAGTATATACAATGTATGAATCTTTGCTGAGACTAAAAGTAGGTTACCTTAAAAGGTAGACCAAAGTGTTTACTGGTGGTTTCAGATTGAATCAGATTTAAGAGGTTGCCTCAACAATCTGTGCTCCTCTGCATCGGGTAACATTTGAAAAATGACTGACTGCCTATGCCTAACTATGGAAAAGGTTCTTCTTTCAACTGAACTGCACATGCTATTACAAAAGACACCAAATACGGGTTACCAATGACCAACTTAAGGACGACATTTTATCAAAGAATTCACTATTGCGATTAAAGGCTGTATCTACAAACTTCAATTGTGCTAATTTCTGACAGTGACTATGCATACTCAGCCAACTTGGAACACTCGGAAGGCCTTTCTTTGCTGAATATAATGATCTAAACTCAAATTACAAGGCACTGTACTGAAGTGGGCAGTGTATTTTGCGATACCTTACAGGTGCAGAAAGAATAAATGCATTATTTCCATGAGTGCCAGAGTTGCACACGTCTCACTCTTGATGTAAACTTGAACTGAACAAGTCCGTATTTTATTTTCAAGATGGGCTAGTGGGGTGCAATCTCTTAGAAATGCATGCTTCTGGCAGTTCTTGGTATAAAACAGATATTGACCTTCATTCTGTGGAAGGATAGTGTTTAAAAATGTGTAATGAGACTGAGGGATGCTTGGCCACTGGCCTACCGGGAAAAGAAAAACATTAAAATAAAGCAATCCCTTTTTATTTCAAATAAAAACCAGCAGACATGCTAAATAATGTTATCAGGCTTTTAATAAGAAATGCTCCTGAAATTAAACAGGTTGGCCTACTGTCTTACATTTGCAGATATTTTGTACACTACCTTTCATGCATTTTCCAAGTGCCATAGTGAAATACTGATTTAATGCTGTGATCTGTTACTCCTACAACTGTGTGAGCTACCTACCCTACAACTGCGTGCAGGTGAGACCACTGCTCAATATGCACACAATTCACATACGAATATATACATGCTTTGTATAATTGTATAAGAGGCTATAATATAAAAAATCAGTATTCATCAATTCACAGCAAAATGCAGCTGCTATTTCTACACTCGAGGGTATTATGCACTTTAAAGCGGCTATTTTCGAGCATTAACAATTTGATGGAATTGCCTCAGTGTGGCGAGGATTCAGAGCCAGAAAAACACAGTGCGGTGCTTCCCAGGGTATACGAACTTAACCTGAATGCAAAAGCCATTCCTTAATGTCCCATGGGTTTCTTGAGGTTAGCATAATTCTTTGGGAGATGATTTGATGACTCTGAGTGAGGAGATGGCACACTATCAGATTGAGTATTCAGAAAACACAGGGTTGGGTGAAATGAGAGTGCATTCTCATCTTGTCACATTTCTGTCTCCACTCGCTACTTATGTATATATTTGCATATACCCTCACTGAGCACTTTATTAGGTATATATTAGACTTTCATTATGAGCACTGGATGTTTTTTTGTTTTCACACCATTCTCTGCAACCTCTTGAGACTGTTGAGCATGGAAATCCCAGGAGATCAAAGGTTTCTGAGATGCTCAGACCATTCTGTCTGGCACCAACAATCATTCCGCAGTCAAAGTCACATTTCTTCCCCATTCTGACATTTGGTCTGAAAACAGCTGAACCTCTTGACCATGTCTGCATGCTTTTATGCATTTAGTTGCTACCACATGATTGGCTGATTAAATATCTGCATTAACAGGCTTGTGTACCTAATAAAGAGCTCAGTGAGTACTCACTGAGCACTTTATTAGGTACACAAGCTTGTTAATGCAGATATTTAATATACATGAATCATGGAGCAATTATTATTTCTATTACAAAGGGGAAAAAGTTGAATCTGAACTCCCTCATCTTTTGCAATATGTTGCTTTTGATCTGTTGTTTCTTGTGTATTTTGTGACCTGTGAAATCTGCATCAGGTCACAATGCAGCTATTTACAGAACTTTCAGGCTCATTGTCAGACATGGTTCATGAGAGGATTCTGCTGCAAGCACACATCTGTCTGCCTGTGGATTAGACCCAGAGAGATAATGCAATAAAGTCTGTTAAGGAACATGCTTTTTCAGATTGGAATAGATCCAGTATCGTACTTGGAGTGACAAAGCTATATTAACTTTTGGCTTGCTTTGACATTATCTTGAAAAGCATGGGCTGCCTTAGTGTTCTGTTCTGCACCAATTTCAGTGCTTCAGCCTTCATTCAATATGGACATACAGCAATATATTTTTGAATAAATATGTACTTTTACATATGTTACACATGTGCTCTCTTTCTCTCTCTCTCTCTCTCTCTCTCTCTCTCTCTCTCTCTCTCTCTCTCACACACACACACACACACAGACACACACACACACACACATACTCACAAACATTATTAAAGGATCTAAGGGTTTGTAGGGACCTAAGGACAACAAAAATACAGAATAATATCTTCACTGATTCAATGTTTTGAATATAATACTGTAATACATAAACAAATACAGCTCATGGGCTTAGAGCTAATATGATTCCATTATGCTTGTTCCCTTCACATTACTTATTTTAGAATGTGAGATGTCCTTATTTAATGGTAAGATCTTTTCATTAAAAAAATAAATTCAAATTGTATCTGTTATGGCCTTGTTATGGATTTAGGATGTGGCCAGACCAATTTCTGATGTCTCACAACAAGTGAGGCGCAAGGTAGGACTGGACTTAATTAAGAGGTGTGGCATGAGCTTAGCATGCAATAAACCAATCAAAAGGCATCCATTCCATTCCCTGTGTTAATTTTTATTTAATTTTATTGATAATATAAGGAGCCATAATCATGTAAAAATAAAAACATTTTACATCTCATTTAATTAAACATACTAATCAACATATTATTTTTACAAAGCTTTTGCAAATGGGTATGACCATCAATTATGACATGTTGTCTTTTTATTGTGTACTGTATTTTTGATATATAGATTATAGCCTAATGATATTTTATGCATGCCTCTGTGTATAACAGCCAGGTGTGGGGATGTGCACTAATATTAATATTGGCACATTAATATTGAGCCCTTAAAATAGTCATGAAACTTCTTATGACTAGACCAGGTTTTGGTTGAGAGGAATTGATGAATGACAGGAAAGAAGTCCAAATAGGGAGTGAAGGGCAGAGACATGTAATAAAGAGAGAGGGAAAAGAAGGACTGGAGTAAAAACACAGGGAACATAGAAAAGGGAAAAACAATAGAAGGTTGGGCACAACGCAAACTCTTCAGCTGCTTCAAAACAGCAATACGCCCGACAATTGGCATGACCACACTCATTTAAGACCAACCTGCCCACATAGGTGCAAGGTCATTTACTATTATACAGTAACAGTAACAGGAACTGGACAGGAAAATGACTCATGCATTTCCCTGAAACGACATTTGCGTTTATCTAGCATTACATTTCACTAGCTCATAGGCCTCTGGAGCTATATGTCTGGAGATAATAAACAAATAAACTAAATGTGTGGAGATAATTGTTGGAGTGAGATATGAGACAGGAAAAACATGGATTTCCAAACTATACCATTTAATATCAAACCCCTATAAGAGCCTTGATTTATGTAATATAAGGACAAGAACTGAGAGACCTTGTGATAAAGCCAAATAAAAACACGTAAGCAAGGAATGCTTGAACTCCATTCATAGTTGAATAAACCTCATCAGTCATTCTTTACAATTATTTGCTGTTGGTCATTCTTTTGGGTTTCCAAAAATATGCCTGCAACAAAACAATAGAATATGGCAAATGATATGCATTTATTCAAGTTGGGGAAGACAGCATTGACAGCAAACTACTGTCATGCTGTATAGCAAAGTGTTTAGGAATTGATTTTTTTAAGTTGTTGTACCTGATATCTGTCAGTAAAAATAAATAAAATAAATAATAATAATTAGCCCTTAACAAGACAATTTTCTAAGAAAACAATGTGAAGTACCATCATATTAGCATAAGACATACACTCAGTGAGCACTTCGGTAGGTAGACCTGTATACCAGCTTGTTAATGCAAGTATGTAATCAGCCAATCATGTGGCAACAACTAAATGCATAAAAGCATGCAGACATGGTCAAGAGGTTCAGCTGTTTTTCAGACTGTGGAATGATTATTGGTGCCAGGCAGGGTGGTTTGAGTATCTCAGAAACAGCAGATTTCCTCAGGTTTTCACATGCAACAGTCTCTAGATTTTGCTGAGAAAAACAAAAAACAAAAAACATCCAGTGAGCAGCAGTTCCGCATGCAAAAATGCGTTGTTACTGAGAGAGGACAGAGGAGAAGGGCCAGACTGGTCTAAGCAGACAGGAAGGCATCAGTAATACAAATAACCACACGTTAAAATAGTGGTATGCAGTAGAGCATCTCTGAACACACAACACATCAAACCATGAAGTGGATAGCATACAGCAGCAGAAGACGAATACATTTTTTTCACAATAATAAAAACAAAAGTCTAATAAATACCTAATATGCTAGGTGCTCAGTGAGCATACTTTCCAGTTTCTGTGCTCTCTTTTTCACTGCTCCTTTGTCATGCAGTTTTTGAGTGATGTACGACATGCAAAATACACTTTGTTCCTTCTGTCTGATAGAAGTAAGTATTTGAGAGGAAGAATCATAATATGATAAATAGTATTATATACTGTGCTTGTTACGTAGATAAAAACGCAAACACCATTGCTGAACGGCTGCGCCTTCAACAAATAAATAAGATAGTTATTTATTGAAACTGTACCTTTTAATTTCTGCAATATCAAGTCATGTGCTGTAAGTACTGAGGAATCTGCGATGAGTGGAACTAATGGTGTGATCCACTGCACCCAATTCAGTAAAATGTAGGTCACCCAATCAATTTCCATTTGTAACTATCTGTGTGGGACTGTGTGTGAAGTCCTGGAGGTTTGGCTCAGATTAATAAAACAGAAATACTGAGCCTCGGAAGTATTACACAACTTTACTTTAAGAATGTTTATTTCTAGTCTTCGCTCATCTGTGGTGAGTCTGCATTTGTTTTTTTCGGCTGTCTGTGTGTCTTTCAATTGATCCAGTGAGAATACGTCGAAGTGTCTTAATGTCAGTGAACCACCGGACTTGGTGACAGGGCGATAGAGCAGATGCAGACTGGTGCAGGTGTCAAACAAAGCTCTCATTCTCAAAAACTGCTCATTGTAAAAATGTCAACTTAGTATGGAAATGATCAAAAGACTTTCAGCTTGTCAGACATACTATACTATACTGTATTGACACCATATCTGCCAAATCAACAACAGATGCTTTGATTCAATAAGTAACTCTCTTTCTGGTTGACAGATTTCTGTTGTGTTTTCTGGTTTTTGTCGATGTGTTTCTAATGAGGTATTTTGCTTCCTTGTGATTCGCTATTGTGATTTGCACCCATCGGCCACTGTCCAAAACTGCCACAATATTTTCAAAGTGAAATGGCTGAAAAATGTGCATTATTGAGATGATTTTGTTTTGTAAAAACACTACTGTTGGACAGCTAACTCGCTACAGTCAGTTACACTTAATCTAGCAACTTAATCAACTTTACAACATGCTAACCATACATAGTCAGTTGGTGAATACCATGCTTTATGCTTCTGAATGCTTCAGAATGTATGCTTCTGTTTATTTCCCTTTAACTCTTTCATCTCTTCTTGATCTAAACTGCAACACATTGCTCTCTGGTGAACTCCATTTTGTGATCATTGAAGCTTAATATCTAAAACTTTAAATAGTAGCATTCCATACCCCCGAATTGTATTTGAGAATGTGAAATGTATGTGTATACAGTATGGTGCAAACGGCAGATCCACTTTGATTGACTGGAACAGTGCTCAGGCCAGCCACAGCAGTTACTACTGTATGAGATATCTCAGAATGCTCGTTGCCATGGAGTGATTGTCCGGAGTGGTACGGGTTCTAGAGGATAGAGGGGTAAAAATGGACCATACTAAGATCATCTGAGACATTTGTTTTCCAGGATGAAAATCCCATTGTCATATTTATGCTGCAGTTTTCATGTAGAAAGGCAAGGCCTGACAAAACCACCAAAGTCTGTTTTAAACAGTCATCAAAAAAGCTGTTGGATTCAAAAGTACTGTAAAATATGATGCCAGAATGAGATTCATGTTGAAGTTACTCCACTCATCACCCATATTCTGCTGCCCACAGTATAATTTAATTATAAAAGCCTAGGAAAAGCCCCACATGACAAATTTAGTGGCTTCAAACCTACACTGGGGCATTCCCTGGAGTATTCCCCTCCCAGACACCAGCCATCTCATGACATGTGAAATTATCTTTGTTAGCGAACCGATCGGAACCACACACAAACACCAAGATGTAGTAAATAACAGGCTTTAATCAGTATACTTGGAAACAGGTAACTCTCCAAAAAACAGAAGTCCACTCCAGAAACAGGCAGGAGTCTGAACTGGGAGATCAATCAGTGGGGCAGGAGAACAGGAGGGTGAAGGGCTGGAGTAGGACTTGGATGGAGATGGGAAGGCAGGCAGGTGGGCTGGAGCAGGGCTGGACAGAGACAGGCAGGCAGGAGAACTGAAGCAGGACTGGACGACACGCGACTGGAGACGGGAAGTCGGAACAGGTAAGGAGCAGGCCTAACGCTGGATTATAATCGACACAAGCACAAAGGCAGGGCACAAGATGATCTGGCACAGAACAGAGAGCTTATATGCAATACTATTGAGGAGACAATGAGGAACAGGTGATATAATTACAGCAGAGGAAATACGTGTATGGTCCGGGGCGTGGACACGTAATAGGGAAAAAGGAAAAATTTAAATGGAATACTAACACAGAAAACACATAGAAACAAAGAAACCAGGAAGTGAGGCACGGAATGTGAAAGATCTTACTCAAGTCATAGTTCCGGTAAATGAATCCATGGCTAATCAACAGTAACAGGGCATATGTTCAGGACCGTGCTGTGGCCTGCTGAGCGGCAGGTGCTTAAAGTGTGAAAAGGGCACACCAACTGTGTTATCGCACTCAGTTATTGCCCAGAATATACAGTAGTTTACCAAAATGAATGAATGAATGAAAATGTATGATAGTAACAGTAATTTAATATATATAAATCGGGCACTTGGAGAAAAGGGGCATCTGCTTTGGCACCTGGAGCCCCCAGTGTGACCACCCCCAAACACTCCCCCACACTAGCCCGCATAGGCTGTACTTGCAAACACTTGTCTGCCAGATACAGTGTAACGGAAAATCTGTTTTTAAACACACATTGCAGGGGCAGCAACCAGAACTGCTACAGTAGATAAACACTGGAATACTGTTCTAGTTTACCATACAATTTGGCGAAGGACCTTAGTGACAGAATTCACAAGTAGATTTTAAGTATGAAATTAAAGAGTTGCTTCTTGGATCCCTGCAACCAAACACAAGTTCTCGGAGGAGTGCTCTTAATAAGCTGAATATCCTGACTCCGACTGACTCGACTGTTTAAATCAGCTTTAAATAATTTAGCACTGAGATGAGGATCCCTGGCATTATTAAATTCCGCATACACTTTAATTGGCCAAACATATCAGAAGGGTCTTTGTTGTGTCAATTAGTTAATTAAGTATCATCTTCTCTCTGTGCTACTGTAACCTGAGCTCTTTTTTAAATGGATTTGTAGGACTGAGGCAAGAAGGGTTTCCAATGAAATTTCACCCTGTTGAGTGGCAGGAACTATTTGATAGGGCTTTTAGTTTAATTGCTTGCATTTCATTAAGGGGTTCGTTTATAAAGAAAATTAATCAGTTTGGAAGTACACTACATTTGATAAGATCCAACAGTCATTAAAATACATTTAATTACTGCTTAGAAGAAAAAGCCCTGACTGACACACTCTGAGTAGGTAATACTTTCAAAGTAAGATAATTAAGGACAGAACATGAACTTTTTTGACAGAAAAAAATATTATAGGCTTATTATCTACAATTTGTACATTAGAAAATTAAGTGAGCAAGTTCTCAATTAAATGAGCAGTGTCAAATAACTGATTTTATGACAAAAACTGACAAGGTTGGGTAACACTTATGCAGTGAAAATATATTGCTGTATAGTGCATTACATTAAATAATAAGTTTAAATATATGGAGGCACTCAAAATATATTTTTCAATGCATCAGAATAGCCTTCCATTGTTACAAAATATGACTCAAAAGGCCTATATGGTATGATACCTCTGTAATATATACTTTTGTTGCATATTCACCTATGTTGTGCTCCTCTTTGGTGGGTGTGTCAGGGGTGCAGCCCAAATCAATAATGACATAGGCCTGTGCTTTAAAGGCCAGAGAACACCTTCTCAGACACCATAGGAGCAAACTGTACTATGTAAGTCAGTTTGCCCATGATTTGCAACAGGATGTTCAATGCGTCATCCTTTCTGTTTAAATAAATGTTTTGCTGTTTTGTAAGGGCCCAGCTTTAATACAGTACACAGGCACCCGATCAACCGATGGGGCTTGATAGATACCATTGCAATGCAGACCTCTGACTGACTGATCCTCCCGTGTCCTGGGCCATGCGATCGGCAATTATGCATTATATACATACATACAAAATAAAACACTGGTGAAAACTGGATATACCACATCTGTGTGCTGCTATCACATGGCGAGTAACAGTCCTATGTGTTATTAGAGTACGTTTTTAGAGTCACATTAGTCACTCTATGAGTACACATGAGAGCAGTTTGCGCGCTAAATATATGGAAATGCTAATGGCAAAAGGCAATTCTGCCAAAGGTGACTTAGCCACAAGATGGCAGCTCTGTGAAGAAATCAAAAAAGACACCAAAAAAAAAAATGATACAGAAAGGTCACAACATCCAAGGTAGTGGCTGAAAAACAACTCATAAATGTCACTGACCATCAACTACTTCATAATAGTTGGACTGTACCAATCTCTTTATGGGGTAATCCCATATCACTGACTGGGAAAAGTTTCTGTTCGTTGGGCCATAGAACTCACTGACAGTTGCATATTTTTGTTGCTACCAGGTTTGCGGTATTTTTATTTTGCGAGGCTGGCCACGTGTATTTCACCTTGGCAGATGGTGTCATTTGTGTGCCTGCCTAGCTAGGAAGCAACACAGGGCCTTGAATCTGCTTTCTATCTTGTCTTATTGCTCCCCTAGCCAAGACTGCCTCCTTAAACAGCTATTGGAACAGGCCCAGGCAGCTTGTATAGGTTCAACTGTGGAGTACCTGTCTGCTATTGCACCTGCAGTCACCAAACCTGATACTTCATCAGTGCACCTCCCCCTGTCTGGGCGCTGGTCCGTGAGATTCTGACTCATACGTCTATGGTTCAACCTTCACTTTCCTTCTGAGTAGTTACTGAAAGCACAGCTGCTGTGTTAATGTCGATGGCAGATTATGTCTGAGGTCTGCCACCGTGGTGCATGTAAACAACCTGTCACATTCCTTTCTCCCCAAGCGCAAAATATAATGCAGTATTCAGCAATACAATGATACATTATATAATTCAGTTGAAATTTGAGTTAAAAGTAGTCTGGTCTTTTATTGGTTATTTGCATGGGTTATTAGTCTGTGTGTCTGTGTTTCTGTCATTTTTAGGGATGACAAACTGCTGTACACCTGATGTGTGCATTTCCTACAAAGAAGCCTATGCGAAACTAAAGCTCAGAACTACTAGTGCTACTGGTTCGCCCTCGGCAGCAGTGAAGCTATACATAAAGATGGAACAGTCAAGCTGACACATGCCGGCTTGTGAGCGAATGAGGAAGGTTTTTTGATTGGCCAATGCAGTCATATCTTCATTACTTGCACATGCACATTAGTGTTGTTAACAGACAAACTGTCCTGACACATCACAGGCATGGCCTGGTAAAAATATAAGTGAAACAAAGGCATTCTTGGTTTTAGTACTGTGCAGTGAAGTGTTCTTGTATTTTAGGAATGAGAATTTATAGCACAGGTACCACAATGTGCTGCTGCATCTGAAAAGAAGATAAGTGCATACAGCAACACGGCGGTGGAGTTAACTCGACTGAGTCGTTAAATGAACAAAATGTTTTTTAAGCATTGAAATTACGTTTACAATGTGTTTTATATGTTTAGCCAAAATATGGCCGCTGCCAAATGAGCTTTTTTGTGATCAAATGTTTTTTTTTTTTCAACAAAACAGAACAGAACATTCAACAGCCTTTTCCCCCCTTAAAACATTCCCCCTTACCGCCCCCATGGTGACACAGAATGGCGGGAGAATGCGCAGGCACATGTAACAGTCCAAACACTTTTAAATAAATGCTATTTATTCATATTAAAGCCTCCGCATGTTTTCTTTTTTCCAGAAGGAATATTCTACTGGCTGGCACACACTGAACCTATAGCATTATCAAAAGTGTTGGGAAAGACGATGGGGGTCTATTGTCTGGTAGTGGTGGCAGCTGCCCATGCCCACATACTAAATCTAAACAGCTGCATTCGTGCCCCGCCTTCATCCTGCATTCTGTGTGTGTGTTCGTGTCTGTGTTTGTGTTTCCACCCACTGACCCTTCAGTTCAACTTTATGTTTACATTCGACCTCCAGTTGTATATGATATGAATTCAGTTTTGAGCTCCTGACCAGCGTTATGTCAGTGTTTTAAGATATGACAAATGTTGTGTTGTAGAGACAGAGAGAACAAATACATGTCCCCAGGTTCATCATCCTCCAAATGGATTTCCTTTGACTCATTTTAATAGTGAACCGGTACATTCTTATCCAATAGTAGAGCAAACTTTTAGGTCATGCTATTACAACAGTACACTGAGATTATGCAAAGCATAGCCTCATAGCATAATTTGAATTTCCCCCTCTATTTTGAAATATCAACAGATTGTTATCTTATACTATTACAGTACTGCTACAATACCACATTTGGCTACAGCAGGATTAGATTCCCCTTAAGTAGTTAAACAATAGGTTACATATGAGCAAAGTTTACAGAATGATGTGTCCTTAAATAGTAGAACAAAGTTAGTATGTTAGTATGTGCAGAACAAACAGCAGTGTAGGACATAGTAATTGAAAAGACAAGAATTTGACAATTTACAATAAAACACTTCCTTTTATATGATATCTGGCTAGTGTTATGTTGGATTCATTTGGAACTATGTAGAATAATAATATTTCTGGACACCACTCCGAATTAAAAATAAAATATTTGCATGAAATTTGCAGTGCTGCTTTCCTGGTTAGTTCAAGGCAGTGCTTTCTGTTATTGTTAAAATGCCATTTCCGTTTATGTTACAAAAAGGCCCCCAGTGTGCAAGCCTTTTAAAATGTCAAGCTTAACATCACATGACACGGCATCTTATATTAAAACGCCATAATTCATACTGGCTCATGAATCTCACTCACACTGTTTATTTTCTTTAATGAATACACAGTTGTTCCAGCACATTCTACACTCAGAATGTTTACCCAATACCATATGTCATCACAGTTAGAGTGGTGCTGATGACCAGGGAAGATGGCTGCAAGTTTCTATCTAGCACAATAGCAGAATGGGGATCTCACAGATAACATGGAGTTTCAATAATAACAGACTGCATTAGGATGAACAGTGTCTTCGCAGCCAGCACAAATTGTTTTTTTGACTTTTTACAATGTGAGGCAACATAAGGTTGCAATGAATAACAATGTTTTTGCAGAATTTTTATATTACCTTTTTACCACCTACAAACCACAACTTTCCAGCTACACTGCAAATATACTCAGATCATGCTTTGCACTTTATTCTGCAGGAAATGTTTTAGACACGATTTGAACCCGAGAAGAACACAATGTTTTCACAACTTTCTGCACTGTAGAAACAGCAATAAGAACACATCTTTATTACTAGCAGGGCCATGTGGGTACTTGAATAACAGAATGTGCAAACAGCCACGGTTTCCAAACATATCAGGCACACTCGGGGTTAACATTTCAGGCAGGCTTTGGGGGTTGGGGGCTGACACAGCACGAGACGTTTACCCTTCAAAATATTTGCAAAGCACCTGATTATCATCTGATAAACCCAGCCTTATTTAGACTGGAATGTCACAGGGATTTGAATTCATATACCCACAACATTCAAACCTGATTACTGTTGCTTCATGCTCAGTGGCCCCCCTGGGGTTTCACCTGGCCCACCTCAGTTTGCCTCAAAGAACTTAGGCCCCAAAACGAAACTAAAAAAGTATTGCACACACCATTTCATTACTGAGATGGATTGGGCCAAAAAAAGAGAGAAATGAAATAGGAATGGTTTTGGAGGCTACAAATACAGTACAATCACCTTTCTATTTCACCTATGGCCCAGATGGCAACTGAATTACTTGCCAAAATAGGTAACCAGCTATATTTAATATTTTGTTTCCTGTGGACACAAAATGGAATGTATAATGTACATAAACCCCTGCAGCTGTTGGCAGAGTGCTTTCAATCCCCAGCTCAGGGTAAAGGCACATTAACAACTTACAGAGACTACTTTTGGGGGAATTTACATTCAGATGAATGCACTGTAAAACGCATGATAGTACTGATATGGAAGCAGTACCGCTGAGAAGGATCAGACGTTTCTGGATGTATTATATGGCCAATTTTTTCAGCTGAGGAAAATGTTGGGATTCATTCTTTCTGCATGCGGGGGCTTATATCCGTCACGGTATTTGAGTAAGAGCAGTTCAGTGAGCTGCATCATTCCATGCGGAGGAACATCCAGTGGAAGACCTTAACCCCTTTCTGGTGCACATCTATCACACCTATTGCCACGTTTTCCAATCTGAAAGCTTCATACACTGTACTGAGAGTTACATTTATAAACATTAATCAGCAGGCTATTTAACTGCTGAATTTACCGTTTGTCTCGAAGTATTTTATTATTGTGTGAAATTAATGCACATTGACTGTTGAATGTTCCAAGTTATAATGAGATGCGAACGGAATGCTAAAAATATATACTATTTATTTATTTGGAAGATTTATTTAATTAATCTGTTTTAGTAAATGAATGTAGTCCATTTCTGGTTCCCATATATGATAAATGTATTTAATGAAGCTGCAGCATATGATAAATATATAAGTGCTATAGGACAAGATGTCTATGCACCCTGGTACATGGTAACAACATGGAATGGGCAGAGTGCATTGTTTTCCCCGTTCTGTCTGATTTTTCTGTAAGTCTTTAATAGATTTTTTTATGTTTTTGAATGTTGAGTCCTAGTTTTGAGAGACTTGATGAATGAAAACAAAGTAGCGTGTAAACAAATAAAAGTTGTCTTTGTGAATAAGATGACTTCGCCTTATTGAGAAAATGCACAGCTGGTCTCAATGTGAAAAAAAAGTTGAATCCAAATGGATTGCTTTTCTACAAAACCTTGGCTGCTATAATGAATATCCACCATTCTCATGTCCAAATTAATGAAGTCACTGTATTGTCTTTGTTACTATATATTAGTGCATTCATGTATTCTGTGGAAACAATTCATAAAAATTAAAAGGGGAGTGATGAAACATTCTTTCCATGCAATATATGCAAATACAAAATAACATTTTGTGTGGTTTGTAATGCATATGAATACATTGAGCCTGCATACTGTACACACATTCATGTAAAGCATATGGCAGAGAAACATCTCAAATGCATTTTATGCATTAATCGTGACATTGTTCAGAAAAACATTTTAATCAACTTTCCTTGTTTGGAATTAGCAATAGGTGCAACTTCCTTGAGCTATCAGAGATTAAGTAACTACATGTGCACTAATGCATTTCTTAATTTTGGTGTACTTCTGACAGCATCTTCTATGCATAAAATTATCATGGTATTTTTTTGAAAATATCTATTCATATGCTCCACAATGGCATAAAAAGTCTACTTTAAAATATTAATTGTGGGTGAATGGGATGTGAAACTGAAGAGGCTCACGTTTTATTTATGCCGCACACGGTTGGAATATGCAAACAGATGGATTGCCGGGGTCTAAATGATGACATGTTTATCCAGTGAAGACAGGGCTCTCCCTGTATTTATGGTGCTATTCGCACGGAAGCACATGCCGCGATGAAAATTCCATCTCCCGGGTCAAAATGAGATGGATCTTTTCTAAGAAGAGAGTTCACAGATAAAGATGATTACTGCTTTAAACAAAGCGGACTTGGGGGGAACACTGGCCGTTTCCCCACTTAGTTTCCAGTTGGTTTTTGCTTTCCTCTGAGAGATTGCTTTCAAAAGCCCTTGGACTGAAACTGATGTTTCAGACTGAAACATGCTATCTACCACACTTCAGGTCCATATTTTTCAAAAGACAGCCTATATAAATTCTGAGGACTAGTTGGAATATATTTTTGTTGTGTTAACTGAGTGCTTTACCCATTGCTTTCTGTTTCCTAAGTTTGTTTTTTGTGTGACTGGTATGTGATGTGTGTGTGTATGTGTGTGTTTACATGATGTGAAGATTTCGGAAATTATTAAAATGACATGTATTGGGGGCGGTTTAATCCGTAATGTATACCACAAATTTCTATGTATATATCATGCTTTTGCAAATGATGGATGCTTAAACAGTATGTAAGCTCTCTTGCCCTGCTGCATAAACATAATTGTCTGTGCTCATGTCCTTGTTCCTAAACTTGAAAGAAACCTGCCTTCCTAACTATCATCATGATAATAAGCTGTGTTATGGCTTTGATTCAGCAGAGATTAGTTTCACTGAATTGCACTGCTCCTATTTCTAAAATTCAGTGTCCTTTCAAACACAAAGACAGACACAAAAGGTCAGACATTTTGTTGCTATCATGTGTGCAATAAGTATGGAGATCATCAAAATGGCTTTTGGAACACTGTAAACAAATTTTGCTCCCGCTTTCATTGATACCAGGGTACTGTGTGACACAAATCATCGACCTTAATGTCACAAACCAAAGGTTTATGCAACTCACTGTCCAATACTTTTTAAATGGCATTAAATGTCTTTATAAACAGAAATATTCACTGAAATTTAAATAATATTAATAATAAGGAAGATGCATATCTAATCTATACGTAACTGAACGGTGAATACAACCGCAATAGGGCCAGATTGTTAAAAAAGATTATTCGCTAGTCAGAACAGCAGGCACCCCTAAGCCACGCTAACGGTTTACAACCCTGACCTAGTCACAGACTCAGAACCAGAAATATGCCGGCCGGACATGGAAGAAAAGTGAGCTAAGAAAAAAAAAAAGGGTTTATTCATGCAACTTATGAATTGTATGTTTTTGTTCTGTTATTCTCTCATGGGTTACGAAGTTGGCAGCTTGGATGGCCTCTCATGCTTTGTGTGGTCAGATCGAATGTTAGCATAGACTATATGGGCTCCAGACAAGATCAGGAAAATGCTGTCAATGGAACCAGTTCTGACTGGTCAACGGGAAACACAGAATCTGCTGACATCTAGCAAGTAGCAATGTTAGGACCTAGCATTTTTCTTACGATTTGGTCCTGATCTGAAAATAACTATCGGCAGCCTGCAAGTCATATAATGTACAATGTTCCCCACTATAACTCCAAGGTGCTTTTATTAGAAGTTCCATGGAGAGTTCCTGTTCCAGTAATTTGGTATTTTGAGTTTAGCAGTTTTTTTCCCTTGGTATCTTGTTTTCTTTATTTTATCTTTGTTACACTGTTTTGTCAGATACATAGAATTGCACACAGCCTTGCAGCCTGTGAGGATACCAGATCTTCTTTGGTATTTTTTTTTTTTGTCATATCCCAGTTTGTTGGAGAGTGAGCAATAGACAATGGCTATATTAAGCTTGGGGAGGGTTGACTGATTTTTTGGTCAGTTTATAAATGAGAAAGGGCTCCTGGTCTCTATTCTATCTCAACTGCCAGTTTTCCATCCACCCACGCTGAAAGTTTCATTTTCAGTTTCATGTGATTTCTCAACACAAATGTGTATGCTGTGAAAAAAAGAGACACTGCAAAAATATTCCACTAAAATTGTCTCACTTTTGGGTCAAAGACAGCTGATGAAATGGAGATCTTTTAAAAAACACTGTCTTCACTCACAATTTTGCTGTTGTTAAATCACAATTTTCTTCAGTAGTACGTCTCATCTTACCAATCTGTCAGCACGCCGACCATAGGAGCCCTGCAGTACATCCGTTTGATAGACTCACCTACATGCCCGAGTCTTTAAATGCACTACATGCCACACAGATGCTACAGGGGAGGGTTTGCAATGGAAGATTACAATGTCTACCTGAAGACCCCTGGCTGACTTACCGCGGCCTGGGAGAACAAAAGCCTACCATGTTCCACAACTGTTTTCTAGTCATAGTTAGCTGGATGTAGCTGCAGATTTAGTTGGGCCCAGATTACACAAGCAGAGAGTATTATTCCCTAGTCAATGGGAAGTTCTATTGATGCGCCATTATTGACAGGAAACAAATGTCGATAAGTTTGAAATTATTAGTTTGCTTTTAGTTTGAAATACGTATCTCATAGAGTCAGCAATACTGTTGTCTCCACTCCTGGTTCAGTGACACGTTGCTCTGTTCTCAACAAATCTAGAATTGAATGTATTGCCAAATGTAACTCCTCATGTCGGGAAGGTAAGATTTATCTTTCTATATCACTGAGGAGATGGAACATATTAAAGGGTGGGGAAATTCAATCACAGAAAATGTTCCATACAACAAGCAGTCAAATAACTGCTGAATACATTTTTCAAGAAATAGCTTGACCTTTAACTGTACAGCAGGATATGTTATTATGTGTCAGATGCAAAACACAGACAAATCAACTCAGCGTCTTACTGTCCCTTCATGATTGACGAACGTTATCTTTCAGCCAATATCTGTGGCCTGTTGACAATTCTAATATGAACTTTCCTTACTTGTGTAAGGTGAACATGTGACAGTAGTGAATACTCAAGCCACTAGTTGCAGGTAGAAGACGCTTGTGGTAGGTGATTATGTCAGCTTCACCAGCTACTTTGGCAGGTATTCCCAAATTGTGTTCGATTTGGGAATATCCCCCCCCAAAAAAAACAAAAAAAACAACCCCATAAGCTCAAATAGACCATAAGGTGTATTCTACAACTGTAACTAAGGCAGCACATGGATTAACTGTAGTTAATTAACAACATCCAGTGATTCATTGCCAGTGGGTACATACGTACTTTCCCTATTCGGGACTGTGGTTGCAAGGTCTAACGTTTAATGGAGGAGTTAGATGTTATAGGTATGACAGGGAACACTGGTGCGTAAATGATTTACGATTACATTACGATTGAACAGAATGCTGTATGTTTACGGTCAAGAAATGAATTTGTGATCATGACGCAGAACCCTGTGATCACGATGGTTTTGCCCGCAGATGGGCTCTGTGCCAGTGTAAATAATAACTGCCTGGATCACCACACTGGTAGGGAGGGATTTCAGTTCAGAGATGCCCGTGTCCCATCATGCACCAGCAGCCCCCTCTAGTAAATGGGGTGCCCCCCACTCCTGCAGATGCTCCATGTGACTCTGTCTCCTCCTACTCACTGTCTGCGAGGTTAACTTCTGGACCGCAATGACATGGCAGAGGCTGAGGTGGTCACAGCAACGCCCAGAACACACAGGGTATGAGTAACTTGGAGAACATGGGTTAAATATATGACAGCAAATTCCTTGCTATATCAGCTTATTAATTGTTTTCTGCATATTTTTTTTATGTTTATGCAAAACCGCATGCAAAACCGTCGAATTCAATGTGAAACTCGCTCATGTAAATTCTGTCTTCAAAACATGGGCTGAGAATAAACCATATCTTTATAGCTTTTATACAAATTTACACTGATTAATCTGGCAGAGGATGAGGCTCTAGACAGCTATTTCAAAATGTCCAGTTTGATTGTTTTTTGATTGGCTCACCTTAAGATCTTAATGTAGCAAATCTGTTGTCTGAAAGCCTGTAACATGGGAAGAATAAATACATTGATAAGACTGCAGAGAATAGTAATGAGGATGGCTAGGCACGAGGAGTAATTTGTCAGTTTGAAATAATGGAGGCTAAAATATGTTCTATAGTTATAGTGTTTTAAGTATTAATCTCTGATCACATTTTTAGCATTTTTCTTTGCATTCCAAAATTGAGGAGCATTTTCTTATGTCTGCCGAATGTCTACACAGGTCAGATATGATACATTATATCAGATTAATAACATTTGATTTACAGAGATTAGGGGTTATTGGTAGATCATTTGCAAACTTATATAGATAGATTTCGAGAATAGCTGGTATTAAGGAAACGGACTGAAAGTAAGATTAATGGGTAAATGTGAAAAACAACCAAATTCACGCATTATTTCAACTGGTGCTTCTGGAAAATAGTTTTCAATGGGATATTTTAAATCAGAAACCGATCAGTATACTGTATGGAATTTGTTGCGTCCTGTGAGTTTGTATGCTCTTTACAGTATATAAACTCTGCCTCTATCTGGATTGCCTCCATTGTAATTTCTTTCTTTTATGTTTTTTGTTGTTCTTCATGGTGGCTTTTCCAGTTCTCTCAGTGGACGACAGTTAATTACACCAGCTACAGGTTTATTCCAACACAAATTTGTTGGGAACCCCAAAACTCCAGCAATGCATCCACAAGTCATCAAAATGCAGAAAACTCTGCTCATCGCATACTAAATATGCTTCTTCTTTTAAAAAGTATACCCACCTATTTTGAGAGACAATTTTTCCATTTCAAAAAGAGAAAATTACCAATGGCTTTGATGTGTTTTTCCCTGGTCCTAGTTCCTATTTCTCCACTGCAATGTTTCCAAATTTCATGCCATCTGTACAAATGCGATACCTCTTTTTAGTACAATGAACTGGAAATCGAAGTAGTGTTTCATATAATCCTTGAATCCTTCCAACTCTCACATTATATCATGCAAATTTAGTGCAGTTTTGAAGGGAATCCTTCTCCAACCATATGCCTGAGCAGAGAGAATGAAAAACAATCTATTATGCATGCACTGCACCAAGCTTATGGTAATAAGGTATTAAATTAGTGCTGGACATTACTACACCACTACATCATTTGTGTACAGGAGAATTTCTGAAAAGTCAAATGCAGTAAAGGGAACAGGTTCAATCCGGGAGATTGGGGTTGTGTGGGCAAGATTGGGTTTTTTAGATTACTCTCCTTGTTGTTTGCGGAATACATTTGAGAGTCCAGAACACCGTATTGGGCTATACAACCAATTACCGCAGTTAGGTCTGTTAAATTGATCTTCACTTTAAGTATTTGTACAAAATAACAATGTTCCAATTAGGCCAAATGGAAAAATTTTGTCTTTGTATAACACTGTTTGTTTCAACAAATGAATCCAATTTAGCATTGCATATGGTAAATCATTTTGTTCTGTTCTTCATTTTGTGTTCTATATTGCATTTAGTTTGTGGGCAGCTGTAGTCACAGTGATTTTAAGAGTCACCTGTTTCACTTAGAAATGTTATGTTCTGTGTCTAATCACTGATGTATGGTATCTGAGTGTTCTCCTTGATGGAACATTCCATGCCTGAAATAGTTGATTGAAATATTCATTTATTTCATATGAGCTTGAGATTAATGTGCAAGCTGTTGGGAAGTCATTGTATTCTGTGAATATACACATTTATTGATCGAGAGTTATGCGTGGAATTTATGGAGTGGGAGGCATGCATTCAATTTTGTATTACCATACCACAACAAACCTATGACCTTGAAGCAGGCATGCAAGCTGATATACAATTACAAAATAATTCCTGCAAATAGCACAACATTTTTCATTAGTTTACTGCCAAATAACAAGACTGCTTTAACTGATATGCATCCATTAATACTATATATATATATATATATATATATATATATATATATATATATACGTATATATATATAATTTGTTTGTAAATAGCTTTTATGTCAATACATTTGGATTTTATGTTGCAAAATTCCATAAATATAACGTGTAACTATGGTGTTATGAGGCATATTTCACTTGAGAAATATTGATCCAAAGGGAATCGCTATGCGTAATGTAATTTATAAGTGCATGTGTTCTAGATCAAAACAAACTTGGACAAATCTCCAGTTTAAAAAAGTGGCTTTGTAAGTTAAAAGGCTGATATTCAGTACAGTACAAATTAGATAGATACAACGATAGTGTTCATCCATTGAGTCTTTCAACAATATAATAAGGAGTCTTGATCCTGCCTATACCAACTGTTGCCAGGAAACCTGTGAATGGCAACAGGTAGGCTTCAGTACTGGCCCAACAGTGACACCTCTGGTCTCTCAGGAACCTCCACCCTGTATCAGTTGTGCATGAATTGTAGTTCTACAGTCGAATGAGCACTCAGCTGGGTGAAAAGAAGCTGCCTGGCTTCACCATGAGACAAGCCAATATTCACTCCTCTGAAGTTATGGAGGATGTTGAGGTAACAGTATTACAAGTAGAACTCATCATGCAAAATCTGGAGAGAAAAAAAGGTCAAATAAAACAAAGACTGACTTCTATTGTGACACTAGCATTTTGTCATTTATTTGTTTTGAAGTCTTTCACAAAACTGTAATGTTTGTCACTGTATTAACAATACAGTGAAAAACAGTGGGGAAAAATACTGGCACCTTGGTAAAGATGTCCAAACAAGTTTCTTTGAAAAAAACCTTTATATTCCTTTATATTACTATAAAATTATTGAAGAGAACATGTTTTTATCAACGGTGTCAATATTTTTTTAAACTGATAAAAAAAGACTTCCATGGCCTGGGAATCATGCAGCATGATGCTTTAAAACAAAAGGAAATTCTTTAATCCACCCTGTGAGAGATTACATACTAGCAACAACATTTGTTATAAGATATGCTTCCTGAACAGGCTGCGGTGGATATGGAAACCAATCTTTTTATGTGCCTGCCCCCCCCCCCCCCACCTTATTCTGTTTCACATTTGAAATAAAACCTTTTAATCCCGGAGGTTTCAGTAAGACTGTGTGGCCTTGAGGAGTACACACTGAAAGAAAGAAGGAATGAAACCTGTAGATTTACAGCAAGCGGGGGAGAGAGAGGCCCAAAACAAAACCCCTCCCTCCTGGCTTTCTGAAGCTGGTGTTGTTCTAAAAGGGCGAGACGCTTCGGAGCAGCTTCGTACTGTAACATCGCTCAGTTCCAAAGCTGGGAGAGACCAAACAGCGTTTTCCTGAGAGGCCTTCTGCTGGGCCCCCATCACAGCACAAGCGATCAAGTAATAACCCGCACCTTTACAAGAAGCGGTGTTCTCACCGCGCACGCAGACAGACGTTCACATTAAATCAGCAGTTTTTTGGTTTGCTCTCCTCTGAAGCCTTTTATATTTTGAGAAAGCATGCAGTGCATGTTTTATTTTCAAATTTGGATGCTATTCCTGGAACTGAACTGAATAATCTATTTTTAAATAAAGAATTAACAATCAATGTTTATTAAATGAATGAGGGAATTACCTATCTGGGCCCCTGTAACTATTTCATAGAAAGGTCTCCTGTCAAACAAAACATACTGTCTATTTACTGGGATTGAATTGACAAGATTCTAAGAATACATCAGCCCCTTACCTTTTGATGCTGTATACAGAATGTTCACTTAAAAATGAGTCATACTATTTAAAACATTTTATTTTAAGGCTAGGGTGAAGCTTCTGTCCTCTTCTTAACCTCATAACTCTTATCATTTAAGGATGAGCTATGACAAGGTACATATGCACTTTATACACAGTATGCCAACCACGATCATCCAGTTCTGAGAAGACAGAAAAAAAACTCCACTTTTCTTGTAATAATAGAACTATGCCGTCCTTATCTGAATAAGGATATCAGATGTCTCCCATGAGTCATACTGGAAACAAATAATGACACAGACAGCAAAGCAACAAGCCTGAAATCATTAGAATGTGAGCAACAGACAACTGAAATGCTTTAGCTACCTACTTTCTAAGTTCACCCTAAAGGAGCCTACTCAAGCATACCGAGCATAGCTACATAGCGTGAGCAGACCTAAATTATTGACCTTCCATCTGGAGCTCTGGACAACTATGAAATTTTAATTTATAGTTTTAAATTTGTGCTAATTAGTAAATGAAGTGTTTTGCTCAAGGGTATTCATTCCTTACTATACTATATGCTTCAAATGACTGTATCACTGTTGGTTACAGCAATGCTAAACATTAAATAGTATCCATGTCCCTTAAATTGAAGTAAAAAGACATGTGTTTTATGCATGCCTATGGAAACATGCATCAGAATGACTTAAATATTTGACTATACAATGCATTTTACATTACATTATAACCTCATGTAAATGGGGTACCAACTGTCATCTTTAGAATGAATAGTATTTCATTACAGTTCCAAGCTGAGGTATAGCATTAAACACATACATAGGTATAGACACAACGACACATACAAAGATACATATACATGCACAATCACAATTAAAATGGAAAATAAATAAATAAATAAAGCAAATACATAAAATGATTAAAGCTGTTGATTGCCATGAATACTGTGCTTAGGCCCTACTGCCCATCTCTGTGTTAACTCCCATATGTTACCCTCTGAGTAGAGAGGGGTATAGGAATTACTGCTGCTACTTTAAAGGTACTGGTGTACTAGGTATTGTTGAGGAGGATAATGCCCTATAGTAGAAACAGTCATCCATATGGCATATTGCTTTTCTTGAAGTGATGAGCTAAGCTGCTAAAACTCTGATTTTAACCTCTTGTTACAGTCTTGAGTTTATTTTGTGAGTGTAAAGCACCACAGACATATTTCCTGATCTTCCAGAAAAATCCTGATTTATGAAATCCCCCCCAAGCTAAATTCAGAATGGTGGTGGAATCGATCACAGCGCATTTTCATCTGGCAATTTTCCAGCGAGGAAATGTGGTATAATGTGAGCTAACAGCATGAAAAATCAATGCTCTGCCTTCATAAACTGAGTGAGAAGTTCCCCGTCAGGATGCAGGTTGCAGAAGGCAAGTTCGAGAGATAAATATAGCATGAATTCAGATGGCACTCTGTTTCATTCTGTGGGAATACACTGTCACTGGTTGACAGGACTATTGCAGCGGCATGTGTACTCCCTCAAATAACATAAAACACTGGAGGAGTATTTAAGAGTGTTTATGATCTGTCCAGAGCAGCATGTAACTCTTAGGTAAAAGCTCAAACTCAAAACACTGTTGACTGTTATAATTTTGCCTTTGATATGACTCTTATATATTGTTGCTAAAATGAGCCAAGTAAACCACATAAATATAAATATATCCCTCATTGACATACAGTACCTTTCATTATGATTTATAATGTTAATGGAAATTGGAGTTTCATTATTTTTTGCGGAGCACATTTTTATTGTAAAACAAAAAAGACAATACAAACATACAAAGGGAGGTTCATTATTGCAACATTTTACAGCATGTTGCTGTGTTCTCCATTTACAACAGGTATAGACAGTGTAAAAATATCACATGTCCATCCAGCAGTTGTCAGGCATTCAGAATTAAGAATTCATTGGAACCATGGTACTGCGGTACTGTGTGTATGTGTGTGTGCGTGTGTGTATGTGTGTGCATAAGTCATACTTTCTTGCAATTTCACTGTCGACTGCAAGATTTGCTGTTAGTTGTTGTAAGCTAATAAACCCCAAAAAGAGTAAGGCTGGCCACATTACGTATGCTGTGGGTGTGAATCTCCCTTCTACTTGATTCTGGCTGTTTATTTGGTAAAGGCTTCAGCATTACAGGAAGGTGGTTAGCAACTGTCGTTTGAGGTACAACAGCCAGCCTGATCTAAACCGTTCTTTCTGTGTGAGAAGTATAGCTTGCATATCACAGTTATGCTGCAATTTCTATTATATACAAACAAAATTAAAAACCTAAAAAAAAAAAAGTTGTCATGCAGGGAATTTAAAACGCATATAAATGTATCAAACTTCTTTCTCAGTGAAAGTTCAGTGAAATAAATTTCACCAATTTTCAAAGGTTGTTTCTGAACCCTCTGACATTTAAGACTTTACACCCACCTGGGCCAAAGATAGCATCTCACTCTTTATTTTCCTCTACCTCATGCATGTGACTTCCTCTGACCTTGCTCTTAATGTTCTGTACTTGGTGTTGTGGTTTGCATGAGTTCAGTTAGAGCAACAACAGTTAGTTCCTTCACCAAAGTGCACGTCTGACCCAAGTAGGTCCTAGTGAATGGCATCTGTTCACATCTCAGAAATCTGGAGTCCATTAACCCCAAAAAGAACATCAGCGTATACAATACATTACACAACGGATTGTGGAAAATAGAGCCCAAAAATACTTCTTTTAAATTTGATTTGATTTTATGATTGTTTTCCCCTCACAATTACAGTTGAGGAAGTTTTGTAATTACAGAGAGATATTTATGCTGTGTTTGTGAAGAACAAAAAGGTCATTTGCATAACATAAAAAAAAATATTTGTGGGTAGAACAGATCTTCATATCGATGGGAGGCTGAGCTATATCAAAGTAACACAGTATGATACTCGTGTTCTCTACCTATGTGCCTTCCAAACAACCTCCTTCCAATTTTTTATTTCTATTTCTATTTCTTTTTCTTTTTTTTTCCAGCAACAAAGTTATATTCAAACCATGTGCAGAAAATACCTAATGAATTGAGGAACCCATAAATAGTTTTGTGAGACACCAGAGTGGACCAGGTTATTAGGGAATAGCGAAGTCGCCGTGTGTAGTCTACCATGTAGCCTAGCCAAAACAATGGATTTTACATGCAGCAGCACTGCAGAGATTCCTCAGAGGTAAACAAGGCAATAACTTCATTTTAAATTAAATGTAATATATTTGGCCGATACAATGCATATGTTTTAATGTATTTCCCTACTAGATGGACGAGCAGTTTGCTAGCTGGCAAGCTAGGTAGCTAGTATTGTTACAGACAAGAACTGCACAAAGTTAGCCATAGGTCTAACCTTACTAGCTGGCTAATAATCATTTTATAATAAAATCCACCTGTTACTGCCTTGATTTTAACTGTTCCCAATCTCAAACACTGAAACACTACATGGGGCAATGCACAGAAACGTCCCCCAATCTACGACATAAAACGCATAATCCGCAAAATCGATATAATCCACAGAAGAGGACCAGTTAGAGACTTTTGAGACAGATAGTCTTCAGCAAACAGCCAGGCAGATTGAGAATTACCACCTCAAGTCATCAATCACATGAAAGCATAAGGATCTCATGTCTTTCGTAAAACTGCAAATGGTTTCTAAATAAAACGTTTGTGTTACAATTTGTATTGTCTTTCTATTTTAATAGATAGGCTCCCCTGATTAAAACAAAGTCATCGGTAGTCCCCGAATGAATGACTATTGCTTGTTAATGGTATTTATCCTCCTGTTATTGATGGATTCCCTCAACCTTCCTCTGATTACTCCAGAGGGTGGAGTCATATTTAACAGCCAACACCATTAGACATGTATGCCCAAAGCTGTCCTCTACTTTCCCTTTTTCTCAGCGTTCAGTATTCTCCAGCTTTCTGTGCACAAGGGACACCTAAACCCATAATTATGTCACTGGATCGATAATTAAGCTTAATGAATGCAGGTAATGTTGCACTCAATATTTCACTGTTTACAGAAACCTTGAAAGTGCTGGATTGTAGCACTCCAAGAACAGAGCTACCTCATTCTGCCTTGAGGCAAAAGAGAGCCAAGTCAACCTGGTAGTCAGTCTTTCCTTCCTGAGGTGCCTGTGTAGGGAGCCCAGATGCTGAGCCCCTGCTAGTTTAATACAGCCATCATTCCCACAGACTTACTGTCACAAATGAATAGAATCATTAATATCATATACAATATTCCACAGCATCAAGCAACTACCAACCTTGACTAATTTTTATTTGCATCCAGAAGCAAAGCCGGGAAACCCCGGGGGACATAAGTGGCTTTACTTCACATCTGACTATGCTAATTACTTTTTGCATGATTAATTGCCCCAATTAGAATTAGCAGAGGAAGAAAATGATTCTTGGCAAGGTGTAAGCATTAATTAGTCAGCGAATACATGGAAACATCATTAACTTTAGGTTTTAATCTGCACAAATACAAAGAAATTAAAAGTAATGGCAATTATTATTTTCCGTGCAGTGTGTTTTTCCGTGCGCGACAGTGGAAATAATGAGGGTCGATCATTATATTAGGCTCCATTCCCTCCCCCCCCCCCTCCCCCCAGCACCCTTTCCAAAAAAACACACTATTGTTTTATCCATTACGAAATGGAACAGCAATAACAAACATTTCCCCTCAGATTAATGATTTTGTCCAAACAGGATATTGAGTTTATTTATGCTGACGCATCCTGTGAGAGGCCTGTGACAATGAGGCGGTGCTGTCAGAAGGCAGCCGCAGCACCAGAGCAGTGTGTTAGGCCACGCTTTCGGCTGCGCAGACACACAGCTGTCGTGCAAACCAATGCAAAGTCATCAAAAAACAGCACATCTTTGTTTAATAAGTGTGTTTTGTCCTTTTCAAACATGGCTCTTAGTAGCAACTTTACACTGAATGCATTTCAAGTAAAGCGTATCATCATATATTTAGGGTATCCATATTTAGTATTTAGGTCGCTGCCACCTCTAATATTACTGGACTACTTCTGCTGGTACTGTAATTATGACCACCCTCCACCCCCCCCTCCTTGTATACGTTGGATTTCCTGTAAGGCTGACAGAGGTGTAGTTCTCAGATTCACTGTTCAGTTAATTGATATTCCTCAAAATATCTGCTCCTTCTTTATACTTCATTGTAGCTCAAATGTAATTAATCGACCTCAAGAATTCTATTGATATTGTGTGATGTACATGCTTGTTTGCTGCCACCTGTAAAATGTAGGCCTCCCAAATGTATTTTCTGAATTGTATACGTTTTCCTAACTGCAGTTTCTGCACCTGCTACATGAACTGCTATGTGCCCGTAAACACACTCACTCACTCACTCACACTCACTCACACTCACAACGACGACAAACATTAAAAATGTTAAAAATGCGACTTTGGTATTATTTTAGAATTCACTTAAAAACTATTTCTGTTCTTAAGCTTATCAGGAAATGATTGTTGTTAGATGAAATGGAATGTAACCTTTAAAACCCTAAATGACTAGTTTAGCCAAAGTCGGCAGCAGGTTGTCTTGGCCGCAGACATCAGTGATTGGAAACAGAAGAGAAAGCGTAGTCTTACGTCTGTGACATTTGGAAACTCAGCCCACCCGTCTGACCACCGGTAAACTGTCGACTCAAACGCAGCCCCTATCCCCCAAGCATTTGCACGACATAGTATGCCAACACCCACATGCGCATTCAAATGTTTTATTAAACATAATTTCAGAAATCACACCACACTAGTTACACAGTGCATATTTTCCCAAAAAAAGAGTATCAGTGTCCCTTTGTCCCAGTACACCAGTACTGCATGTACCCATGGTAGAGTCACTATGTGTTATGCAACACAATCATGCATTCAGCACTTACTTAGTTCTGTGTGCACGCACACGTACACATGCACAGACAGACATACACACACACATTCACAAATAACACACACACACAAGCAACACCCACACACGCACAAAGTCTATCAAGTTACACAACTTGAAGTGTGAAACATTAGCCAGAACATGGCTAGCAATCTAGTTTTAAATTGCAGTCTTGGAGGAGATATCGATCTGCCTACTTACTTGTGATGTGAACAGCTAGCTTGCCCCCATGCTCACAACTTCTTTAGCTAGGTAACTTCTTGCTTGGCTAAAGCGACCCAATATTAATCATTCATATTGAATAATAATGCATAAACTGCTGGTTATTTTGGATACACATATAAGTATTGGTCAGGAATCATACTGTAGTAGTACAAAGTAATGGCATAACTTAAACATCAATAAAACCACACTCAAAATGTACCCATTGATTAATGACTACAAATGGAAAAATCAGGTGGCTTAATAGATAGGGAAAATAGCTTGGTTGACTCTGCAAACATTATAAGACATGATTCAAGCACATATTTACTTACTTTAGAATAGAAAAATGTCATGTTGACATCAGAGAGTGAAAACAATTCTGGAACTAATCAAACTAGTTATAGGTCTTACTTATTTTTATACCTTCTCAACAGTAATATAAAGAATAATATATAAGAAGTACATTCTTACCATTTAAGTGCTTCCTAGGTGCATACGAAGGTTGTGAGACAGGAGAACCTACAGGTTTGTATTGATTAGCCTTCTGTGGACCGGACAGCTATCTAAACTCCTCTCACCCCAAACTGACAAGTGGGATTCATCTGGATTCTTTTCATCTGTGGAAGTAAGTTTCCATTTTTCCAAAGGTTGAACATGATCAAAACGGAAGAATCTTTCCATTTTCCTTTCAGAACAAGTTTGAAAATAATTGCTTGAAAATGCAATGTTCTACACACCATGGACTGGAACAAGTGAATGACTGAGTGACTTCCTTAGCATTAGAACGAACACCTTGAAAGAGTCTATCATAACTATAAGAAATACATTTGAATTAAGCAAGAATGAGATGACCATTTCAGAAAACCACATTTTCAGGCACCACACTAGACTCATTTTCCCCACAATGTTATAATCTGATGTGTTTTTATGTGCAGTAGTGCATCATTATCATATGAAGCAGAACATAAAAAAGTAATATGAGACAAGTTTTGATTGCTTGAGTCCAATGGTATTTCAACATGCAGTTCTAATGACAAATATTGGTCTTACGCTTCCTTGGTAAGGATTACTGTTTGCCCAATCTATCTCACTATATTACATAGCAAAAGGGCAGAACCAAATATGTCCCCTTAGTCACACATGACGAGAAGCAACAGGATTCTGGTCTCTGAAATACACAGCAGAGAAATATCAGACTATATTTAGAAGGTAAACATTGTCACTTTAATTGCAACAGCATAAATATTTGATATTCAGTAAATTAGATCTGTAGCTAAAAACATTTCTGTAAATGGAATTTTATCGGTAACTCAGTGCCATTAGCAGCAAAACGCAGGGCTGCCTCTGGGCCTGTAATTAACTCCAGTCAAGCGGAACTAAACATTTTTGACATTTTTCCTAGTCCGGAATTAACTGTCACAGTGGAGAGAGAGAGTAACCATCTTGTCACATTGCGTTTGCGTAAGAATTACAGAACGCTGTGTGTTCTGCTTCTGAAAGTCAAGCGATCCACGCTGAAGAGGTTTCTCTCTGAGCAACATGTTGGAAAGTATGACAAGCACCTTTGTTTTTCGCATGTACTGCAGGTGTGTGTCGGTAGAGCCAAGGGGAGGGGCATCAAAACGGGCTGAATTAAAACCACCAAGGAGATTTTTCTTTTCTGTTCAGACTCTGGGGGAAATCCTGAAAAGATGAAGATGCAGTGCCACAGAAGGCATGAAGGAACATCTTCCCAAAGACTTCTCAAACAAATCCCATTGGATCAACACATGATATGTATATCGCCAGGTTCTCATGGTTGTCCTTCTGAAGATTGAGTAAAATAAGAAAAATGTGTGGGAAACTTCCATAAGCAAATGTAAAACCAGCAATGTGATTTATTTATATGCATATTCCAGGATGACACACACACACGCACACACACACACACACAGATGACAAAATAAAGGAAAACCTGAATAAATGAATCGAGTAACATTATGAATGCAGATGCTTCCATACAGGTGTTCTGCATTATGATGGCTAATAAGAGGATAATACCTAAGTGAAAGAGGATTTCAGGAGCTTCAATCGCAAAGACTGCTCAACCGGCTTGTCTTTCCATAGGAACAGTGCCTAAAGTGACATCTACAGGAAAAGCATCAGTAAATAGGGTCAGAAATTGGTCACAAGCATACATTCGATGACCGTGATGCTTCTACATTAGTGCGATAGGTAGGGGAAAACAAAAGAGCATCATCTCAAGTGACTGAAATTGTCAATGCAGGACGTGATCAGACTTTTAGCATGGGCAGTCTGTTGACAATTACATAGAGAGGGATATTATAGTAGGGTTGCAGTGCATAAACCCCTCATTACAATGATGAATACACAATTGAGAGTTCAGTGCAAAAACCATAGGCACTGGTCTACAGAGATTTAGAAAAAGGTAGTATGGTCAGATGAGTCATCCTGCACCATATTCAAGTGGGTGAATGCATACTGTATTTGGCATACACCAAGAGAACAGTACAGGCCTGAATGCTTGGTCTCTACAGTTAGGGGTCTGGTGGCTTTTGTATGCTGTGGGGGGGGGGGGGGTTCCTGTCATGGTTTGAGTCCCCTCAGAGGGAACGGTAACTGCAAATCAATACAAACACCATTGAACACCTGTGGGAGATTTTGGAACGATGTGTTTGACAGTGCTCTCACCATCATCAAAACACCAAATGAGGGAATACATTTTGGAATAATGGTGTTCCATCCCACTAGTAGAATTCCAACACCTTAATAAGACACTTTCATGTATATTGGTTTTTCATTTAACTTGTCGCCTGTCTGTATATTTACTCAGAGATATATATTAGACTTATTTTTTAAACTAATTTGTCTTCTACTGCTGTAGCCCATCCACTTCAAGGCTTAATGTATTGTGTATTCAGATATGCTTTTCTGCATACCACTGTTGTAATGTGTGGTTATTTGTGTCGCCGACATGTCAGCATGAACCAGTCTGGCCATTCTCCTCTGATCTCTCTCAAGGCTTTTTCACCCACAAAACTGCTGCTCACTCTTTTGTTTGTGCGTGAAAATGTGGGTGAAAATGTGGGTGAAAATGTGCGTTGAAATCCTATAAGATCAGTAGTTTCTGAGATATGCAAACCACCCCATCTGGCAGAAACAATCATTCCATGGTCAAATTTACTTAGATTTACTTCCGATTCCTCATTCTAATGTTTGTTCTAAACAACAACTAAACCTCCTGACCATTTCTGCATGCTTTTATGTATCAAGCTGCTGCCACATGATCGGCTGATGAGATATCGGCACTAACAAGCTTCAGCTTCAATCATATAGACGTGGGTCTTCAATCTGCATTAGAAGAAAATCATTCTGCTGTCCTGACCACTTTGGGAAGTTTGTTCCACTACAGACAGTTCGGTTGTACTAATAGGAAGCATGCTGACTGAGAAATGTGACCACACAGAAGAGAGCCAGTTGCCTTGAGTTTGTGGAAATGACAGATCAAGGTTTAGGGATTGAATATGGTTTGGAGGTAAGGCGACCATGCATCGACACTTGTCATCCTTGGCTATTTCCTTTCCTTACACGCACCGGTTTAACAAGGCCAGGTCAAAAAACAATATCTCATGCACAGTGCTGGAGGATGGGTATGCTGGACATGCTTGGGATGTATGCTATTTTCAGCATGGAATTGTGTCTGGTACCATCTTGGACAGGAGCAGAGCGCAGCATGTGATGTGTAATGAGTTGGAAGCTGAGTTGTACAGGGCACTGATGTAATAAAGCTCCATTTTATGACTGCCTGTTTGGTGAAGTAAGCTCCATTTTGTAGAAACAAAATGTGTTACATTTTGTTGCAGAACTCTTGGGTCATGTCGGCAGAATGTGCTGCATCAATACTGCCATTGTATTGCAAGATGAATAGCTCTTAACTGCAGCAGTACTGTAGCAGCAGGGATTGGGGGAAAAGCTGGAGAAAGTGGAGATGCAGGTTTGCATGTATTTCAATCAGAAATACATGTAAATAAAGAAAAATCAAGACACTCCATGCTCGGTTTTAGTACCATCCTGGTCCCCCAAGACAATAAATGGGAAATCTTAATAAAGACTACTGCAATATTTTTCATTCAGAACCCTGGAGGCAAACAATGTTAATAATTTCTTGTATCAAGTTGATTCCTCTTGATCTTTCCAGTGAAACATATCTCTGATTTGCACAGACTCTCCACATCCTGGTAAATACCAATAGAAAGCAAGAAGACACAATGTTCTGCTTAGAGCTTCCTGACATTTCTGCTTATTAAATATGGTCTGTCATTTTCCATTTAAATTCCACTTAATTCACTCTTTTCATCACATTTCACAAAGAGGTGAAATTGACATTTCCTTTGGACATAGCCCATTGCAGATAGCACTGGAGGTTACCAATAGTTCTAAAATGCATAATGCAAAATAAATTAAAACAAGAATTTACATATTAGTACAGATTGTGTTCCTCATATTATCACCACAGTTGCAATCACAACTTTATGATAAAGAATTTTTACAATTCAACCAGTCAAAATATGTTTTTTTAAATGAATACATTAGCATTACTTCATAGTGCTAACCTGATGGTTTTGATTAGATGACAAAACAAACCTGGATATCTGGCCTTTTATTTAATGGTGGAAAAACCATAGCGCCAAGAAACCATAGAAAAAGTCTATCCATTAAAAACTGGCATTTGATTCGTTTATAGTGGAATCACAAGGTGTCAATTAAATTAAAATTATTATTATTATTGAGAAAATGCTAACTGCTAATAAATGTACAGGTAATATGCACTCAGTGAACACCTTATTAGGTAGACCTGTACAGCAGCTTGTTACTACAAATATTTGATAATCATGTGGCAGCAACTAAATGCATAAAAGAATGCAGACGTGGTCAAGAGGTTCAGGGGGAAGAATTGTGATCTAAGTGACTTTGACCGTAGAATCATTGTTGGTGCCAGACAGGGTGGTTTGATTATCTCATAAACTGCTGATCACCTGAAATTTTCAACTAGAGAGAGTTAGTTCTCTAGAATGGTGCGAAAAGCAAAAAACATCCAGTGAGCAGGAGTTATGTGGGCAGAAACAAGTTATTAATGAGAGAGGTCCAAGGAGAAGTGCCAGACTGGTCAAAGCTGACAGGAAGGTGACAGTAACAAAAATAACCACACATTACAGCAGTGGTATGCAGAAGAGCATATCTGAACACACATCGCGTAAAACCTCTAAGTGGATAGGCTACAGCAGCAGAAGTCTAATATAGGTAAAATAGGTCCAATAAATACCTAATAAAGTGATCACCGAGTGTATCAGTCAATGGGAGATTGAAGTCATTAAATAAGTATAATAAGTATAATAAGTTAAATAAGGGCGGCCTGTGGTGTAGTGGTTAAGGTTCATGACTGGGACACGCAAGGTAGGTGGTTCTAATTCCGGTGTAGCCACAATAAGATCCGCACAGCCGTTGGGCCCTTGAGCAAGGCCCTTAACCCTGCATTGCTCCAGGGGAGGATTGTCTCCTGCTTAGTCTAATCAACTGTACGTCACTCTGGATAAGAGCGTCTGCCAAATGCCAATAATATAATAATGTAATGTAATGTATGATCTGTATGCGATTTCATAGAATCAACCAGCATCTTGAATTCTATGAAAAGAATACAACACTCAATGGGAACACTCTACAGTTTTGATATAATTTAAAAAACTAACACAAATGAACATGATTCCATACCCTGTTTGGTTAATCAGACTTTTGTATTTTACTGTATGAGGTTTGGATCTCTGAGGTCTTTTTATCACCATCACATATTCATGTTTAATTTTTTCATTCATTAAAAATAAGAGTAAGCTACTCATAATTTAATTTTAAATGTTAGATGTGTATGAATGCTGTAGGTTTTCAATTTTATAAAATAAGACTAACATGGTCTAAAAATGTAGTGTAATTGGCTTTCAAATCATTTTCTGGATGATAATCGATAGTGCCATTGTAACAGAAGCTGATTATACACCAATCAGTTCTCAGACTCAAAGGGATTGTTTAATAAGTCTTGCAAATTACACTGTAGAATATAGATCCCTGGCTATAAATGTAGATTTAAGTTGCCATGATCTATAGCATAACTCAGGTGGGCGTTAACTATAAAAGATAAAATGTAAAACAGAACTCTGTTTGTCATGTGTATACTGTATTTCAATATGCCCCCCACCAAAAAAGAATTTGAAGTCTTTATATTCTGAAACAATCACAACAGTTATGCAAGAAGGAAAATCCAGTAGCACAGCTGTGTGGATGTTGACATTAGATAGAATTCATTACACAGACACTCTGATAGCTTTTTCAGCCCAAGTCCTCAGCCATCTGGAGCAGGCAGGAGGTTCACCTTTGATTAGTTTAGCCAAGATGGAGAAAAATGAGCAACGGTATAAGATTGGAAAGTTGCAAGTGCTCTAAATCAAACAATATGGAACTGTATGAGAAACCATGTTGTCCATTTTCTTTTTTCTTTGTGTCTTGCATACCAAGGAAAAAAGAAAATTCAAAGACTGTTGACATGAAATGTGCTGCAACGGTGACATTTTCGTCTATGGTCCTATTTTAAGGATGCAAATACAGTAGGCAAATGCAGGAACTAGCACAGCTGAGGCAAAAGCATGTGGGCTTCCCTTTTTTCATGTTTTACAATAGCAGGGCAAATACACAGAGTTCAATGTGCAATTGGACTGACAATACTTCTGAGATGAAATGAATGTATGATGATGCACTGGCTCTTTCACCCACTCCCTTTTAATAACATTGCATTACATCAATGGCATTTGGCAGACGCTCTTATCCAGAGTGACGTACAGTTGACTAAACTAAGCAGGAGACAATCCCCCTGGAGCAATGCAGGGTTAAGGCTTTCATTGGGTAGGGATGCCCCAGCCTTGTCATAAAAGAGTGAATACTTAGGGCTTTCATTGGGTAGGGATGCCCCGGACTTGTCATAAAAGAGTGAATCCTTAGGGCTTTCATTGGGTAGGGATGCCCCGGCCTTGTCATAAAAGAGTGAATCCATAGGGCTTTCATTGGGTAGGGATGCCCCGGCCTCGTCATGAAAGCGAATCCTTAGGTCTTCTATGATATGCCATACATTGCAGCATTCCAAGACAGGGGTGTGTGGTTCCAGTCCCAGCTCCTGCTCCTGCCCCCTCCACAGTTTGCTACAGTGAGACGAGAGCGCTCTGCAGACTGAAACCCTCCCTCCTTGGGGCGAGGCAGCCAATGACACGCCACTTTGCAGGGATCCCAACACTGGGCATGGCGCAGCCGCCAGGCTGCCGATAGACTATATGTCCCAGGAGGATATGGAGTGGAACCATGTTTCATTTGTTCCAGAATATATTCTGTCCTAGGCCTGAGACTTCATAGCTGAGCAACAGGAAACGTTGTTAGCTGCATCTTTACAAGGGGCACGACTTGGGAGATCTACTCTTAAAATAGCAACATAAATCTGGCCATGAAAGGTGTTTATCTATGTGTGTGAAAAGACTGAGATTTGCATTTAAATTGTATTTAAAGTGTGTTCTTTCAAACAGGAAAGCTATAGGAGTGAGCATATGCCAGCGGACCAGTGTCAAGTGTCATACTGACGTCATTTAAAAAATGCAGCATATTCAATGTGTGTGTCTCCCAACCAGCCTGGAATTGCCTTTTAGCAAAATAAACCTGTCCTCAATTTGTAGAATTGGATATGAGTTACAGATTAATATACCTAAGCCTCCAACTCTGTGAATCCAACAGTGAATCCACTGAAATATGTGCTTTCATGGGTTCATGAATATGTTAATCAGACCCTGAATCAAAATAAGCGAGTGCAGCAGCTGATATGTATAACTTATAGCTTAACAAAATGAAAACTTGAATTTAGAAAGTTTTGACCCTTGGAGAACGTATACACTTGACACGGAACACGTATGCCCAATCCAGTGGGATTTCAGAAGATGACTACATATGTTTATAATCATCAAAAAATAAATTCAAACTTTAAAGTTGCTATACACGTCCATAACACACGCATTAGATGGAACTGCTTTTCTTATCCAGAGGGATTTTATCCATGTGGGTGCTGGCAAACCCTGCTCTGCTGTTGTGCCACATATTTTGCTTGTGATTGAAGGCGAATGAATGTCAATTATTTTCCTTTTATGCTCTGGCTTTAACCACGTGCGGTGCAGAGCAGATGCTTCCATATAAAGGCATGAGATTATTGTAACAGCTGAAAGGGCCCCCTCTTTTATCAGATGAGTCCTGGCACGTAAGCTCACTTTGGCTTTCTCCTCCGAGAACTCCTATTATTTGAGTTAATCAATCATGGCGGGCACTTGAAATCACTCAATAGGAATAGTGTTTTGCGTTGCTTCTTATCATCTGTCTTCTTCTGCTTTTGCACTTTGATGCTTTCTGTTGTTGGGACGCAAACTTGAATCATCTGAACTAGAGAGCTGGACAATATTTACTGTTGTTTTTAAACACGTTGTTATTTTCCACAAATTCTCAGAGGAGCCTGTAGTCTGAACCAATATTACAAATTGACAATTTCCACTGTAAATTTCTTAAAGGATCCCCTTCCCTGGGTAAAACACTGAGGCCACCATGTTTAACCCTTGTGTAGTCTTAACATTGTGCACACTCCCCTTGTCCTAAGGGTAAAAAATGACTC
Source organism: Conger conger (assembly GCF_963514075.1). Lineage (NCBI taxonomy): Eukaryota > Metazoa > Chordata > Actinopteri > Anguilliformes > Congridae > Conger > Conger conger. The sequence goes on along the minus strand of NC_083773.1, from coordinate 29,958,940 downwards.
ACCTTCGCTAAACCCCTAAAATAAAGTAACTTAATTGAATTTATATTTTTCAAATCTATTTTGCATGAAGAAACAACCTGACTCATCATAAACTTTGTCATTAAATTTCAAGTTGAAAAAAATATTAGAAATATAACTCAGGGGGTTTTCTCTGCTATTAAACATAGTGGCTGGCCATTTCTGACCCTTAAGACAACACAAGGGTTAAGAATGATTGAGCCAGAAATACAACCTTAAAACAAACATTTGAAGTAGATTATTTTATTTTTGTATACAGTACACCAGACAGCAGTGTGTTATCAGTCAAGAGAAAATATTAATAATCGATCACAATTATTAGAAACTCAACAAAGCCAATGAGGCTTTAGTCTTTTTTTCAATCTGTACTGTAATCTCGTCTCATGCACAGAAGTTGCTGTTTGGCTACAAAGTTGTTTTTAATACGTCCTGGTGTTTGTAATGTCTTGGGAATCGTGGCATTTGGCTGTTGATGGTTAGACTTAAGCAAACAAGTAACACTAACCTCCCCTGACTGTAAAATGTAGATTTCTTGCAACTTTGTAATGGTGCACCCAGCAAGCTTTCTGCTAGAGTATTGAAGACTGCCAAGGCGCATGTCATACAGACATCTGCCACATGGGTTAGTTTCAGCATTTGTGTGTGTGGTATAAACATATTGATATTCTGAGGACATTCCATTCCAAAAGCAAAAACTACACCCCAAATTAGTGGATTTATGTTTAGGGGATCTATGCATTGGGTCATGAAAAATACATTTAACACCTTCCACACTTTTAATTACGCTCAGATGTCTGTGCTTTGAAGAAGCCTATTTTCAAAGACTGGTGTCATATTTCAATTAGACACTCACCCTATATAGATTTAAAGAAAAACCTCAAACCCCATTGGAGTTTACTTGAATTTGCTGTTATAATATTTTTTTAAAGTAGTACACATACGCTTGTACAGTCTTTATGTGTAGAGTCTACTACACTGCATTCAAAAGGCATGGAAAATAAGCTGTGCCCATAGTAATAAACAAAATGGGTTGAAGAAAAGGCTAGAGGGAATAATATTTATTATTTCATAATGAATAATATTAGCTAATATTAGATAGAGAAATAACTGACTCAGTCATCCGTCTGATTACAGTAAACTGTAAGCCTGAAGAATTCCTCTTAATCATGAAATAATCTGAGATATTGTTATAAGGTTGCTTTGAGTTTGTTTTTCAGGCTTTAAAGGGCACCCTGCATAAAAATGAATATCAAAAACCAATAAAAAAATATTTTTAATATATTGTGATACAGAGAACTGAATGTATGCAATTGTAAACAAAAGAAAATAATAAAAAGTCCAGTGCTCCATATTCTATATTTTTGTTATTTGGCCTCCAAAATTACATTTGAGCCTGTTGATTACAATATCACGATTCCTCTAAAGCTTATTCAGCAATGCTGTCATAGAGATGGTATTTATATAATATTTATATAATATTTCATTCACACAGAAATGTTCCCTTCCAGCAAAAGTGCCCTATTTTCTTGTGGTCACTTATGGGAAGTCATCAGAGAAAACTGTGGTGATAAATATTTGATACTAGATCACAAAGGATAAATGCAATTTAAATGCAAACTATGACAGAGCCATTTTACTGTATAACGAACTGATGAATCTGACCTTTTGAAACACAGCTGGCAAACACAAGTTAAAATAAGATGGTGCTGACAGTCTTTCCATATCCATATGGACCTAACTACCCCTAGAGATTACTGCAGTTAAACCATGACGTGAGTGGTTTTCAGTGTGTGGCCTGCTCCATGGCTAGACAGTTGCAACATAACAGACCCTGCTTTTTCATGCAGTAGATTAGTAGATTTAGAATCTGTCCTTGAAGAAGTCTATTCTTTGCATAAACTGTTGTGCAATCTTTTATCTAGGTTTAATTTAAGTCATTCCATGGGAACACATCATAACAGTGCATGACAGTCATATCAAAGAATATCAAAGAATATCCATCACCCTTCAGTGATGTGAAAGCAAAGCAACCTCTAGAGACCACAGAAAGGGTATATGGCTAGGGACCTTGGTCTCTTGCACAGCAAGCTAATTGTACCTCTTTGCTTGCATACTGGAACTAGCAGTGTCTGTTATATCACTGATGGCCAAGTCAGCCAACAGAACAAAGATACATGGCACGCCAGCAATACAGTAGGTAAAGCAGAGACTGAGACAGATTATAAAGAAACAGTATAGAAAATATATTCAGCTCCTCCTTGAAACAGAAAAAAGCTACATATGCTACACAGCTGCTACTATCAGTTGTATCTAAAATAATGTGAACAATTAGACCACAAAATGGAATCGGTTGCTCCTCCTTCGCAGAAAGCAGATGGAGAGTGAGGTGCTTGTGACCTCTTCTGGAAATTTCCACAGTCATTTGAAGAAGAAAACAAAGCAGGGAAATGGTCAATGATTGAAAATGTCCATCATTTTAACTACATTCACCTTCAAATGGGACTGCGCTTTATCTGAATAAAGGGAGTAGTTATGCAGTCTGAGCTCTCCTCACTCGGGTAATTTAAAATCAGTTCATCCAATTTAATTGTTTAATGTTTGAGTCGCGTTCATAAAAATGGAATGAAGATTAAATTATACAAGGTCTATTTAATGTCTGTGGATAAAAACAAACCTAAAATAAAGCGAGAAAATCAAAATATAGAGCTCTTTTGAAACCAGCCTCAGTTTCAGTTCAAATAAGTCCTATCATCTCCATGACAACAGTTGTACTGGTAACATGGAAACATATTAATGTAAAACCATGGCAACGTTTTCCAATTGAATTAAGCAGCACCTGTGCACATTACAGAGGAAGATAAAAGACAAATAGCACTGGCTGCTGCTCAGTGAACAGCTGTGTCTTTCACATTTAAAATCCATGTTTATTTCCTTCAAGTGAGACATTTGAATCAGTAGATTTTTTTCCCAACATTAAATTATGCTTTCGGGTTTGTTCAATGTATTTGAAAGGTAGCATTTATTGTACAAAAAATAAAATCTGATCTTTTCTCTAAGACAAATAATTGTTTACTTCTTCCACATTTAATAATGGTTGTTACTGGTGAGTATTATGTATATTTCTCAACATTGAAAGGCTTTTGGATAGAAACAGTTGTTTACCTGTCTCACCTCTTTAAAATCTTCTCCTTTCGGTCTATGATAAAAACATACACCCTCCATGGTCTGTAATGTAGTCTTATGTACACAGCAAGAAACCCAGTTTGAATACAAATAATAGCATGTGCTTCTCTTTTGTATAGAGGCTCAACATGTTACATGTATGCAGGTTTGTAGATTTATGTAAATGTATATATATATATACCAGTGTATAGTGGAATGATAGAATTAAGAGTAAAATGGATGCATAAAGAAATGAAAAACGGAAAGTACAGGAAGTAGAGGACTGCTAAATGTGAATGTGTTATTTTACCAACAGCTTCTGTCAACAAAGTGATGGAAACAAATTAAAAGGAACACAAGCAAGAGAAGAGGCTCATTTTAGCAACAGATTAGCCATGCAGAGAGCACTATGTGATGATGCCATAATGCATGACCGCCATTATGCCCTATGCAGGAAACATAGCACCCCTTGTTCAGCAGGCATGGATAGCAGCAGGTTCAAATCCATTTCAAAGCATGCTGTCAACAGCACACATGCATTAGACACCTGATTGGACTGTAAAACCCATTTGGAACTGAAATTATGAGCACAGAATTTGAAGTATATTTCAGAATTCAGGCCACTGGAAATGTGTGAGTTATGAAGTTAAACACACTCCAAGTTTGAAATGAATGGACAAAAGAGGACATGAAAACTGCATATGTGTAATATGTCCCTTTACTTGAAACACCGGCATCCACAATGTCCCTTGTAAACAGTCCCTGGAAAGAACTAGAAAGATGATAAAAAAAACACCAAACAACATAGAAAGAGCAAAGGAACAACACATGGGGCGTCTGCATTGTGTCACAGCAGTATGTTATTCTCAGAACTTCAGTCGCAGGTTAATTGCAAGTGCAGTAAATCAAGAGCAACTGAAAACTTTTAATATGACAGCAACAGGACGCCGGTTGACATACAGCAGCAAGTTCACTAAATAAACAAACTTCAATTAACTTTCTAATTAATTTGTTTGCCTGAATGTTTTCTGAAACAAGGGGAATTAAACAGGAGAAAATGAGGCAATGAAACTACACCACCAAGCCAATATGTTTTCAGGTATACTTGTGAAAGTGCCCTAAGGGGGAACGAACGCATTTGAACTTAGTGTATCGTTTTTTTCAAAAGATTTATTCTATCAGACCTGTGTACTCCTGCTGTCATGGGAACGTGAATTGGCAACCCTCAAGAGTGATCTTTTTTGATCCAGAGCCTATCAAGGTTCAGTTTGTGGGTTTGTGGGCCTTGGGGAAGAAAAACTACTTCTGTGTACACATCTGTACGCGTACCGTCATTCTAACATTTCAGCTGAAACATTTCAATGACCAATCTTCATTTATTTTTTCCCTGTAATAACAAGGCATCTTGTTATGAAAATGAGTAAGGTATTAATTGAATTGTGCTATACTAGTATGGCTCATATAACCACAGAATGCACTATACTGGTATTTCCTATTAGTTTTTCTGTTATTAGATTCCTCTGTTGGCATGGAAAATGTGTGTGTCTGTGATTTGTTAAATATTCTATTTTGTGTTATCTGCCCCTCCATAAATTTGAAACTAATTACATCAGAGCCATCTGTTAATTAAAATTGTACATTTCTCTCCTCTATTCCCACAATGGATGCCTTAATATTTGTGCATATAGAAGGAAATTAGAAGGTTTGTTCTCATGATTGCCTATTGTAATTCAGATATTGATGGAACTCAGCAACAACAGATCTATATATAGGCCCATATACAATAGAGTATACATTCTGTGAGTACTTTCTTAGATATTTATTATACTTATTTTTAAAAACTTATTAAATCTTCTGCTGTTGTAGCCTTTCCAGGTTTGACACATTTTGTGTTCAGAGATGCTCTGCATACCATACCATGGGGCGACATGGCTCAGGCAGTAAGAGCAGTCGTCTGGCAGTTGGAGGGTTTGCCGGTTTGATCCCCTGCCCGGGCTGTGTTGAAGCGTCCCTGAGTAAGACACCTAACCCCTAAATTCTCCTGACAAGCTGGTCGGTGCCTTGCATGGCAGCCAATCGCCGTTGGTGTGAATGGGTGAATGAGAAGCATCAATTGTACAGTGCTTTGGATAAAGACGCTATATAAATGCCGACCATTTACCATTTTGCTACTGTTGTAATGCATGGTTATTTGCGTTACTTTCTCCTTCTTGTCAGCTTCTACCCGTCTGGCCCTTCTTCTCTGACTTCTCTCATAAACAACGAGCTTCTGCCCTCAAAACTGCTGCTCACTCAATGTGTTTTTGTTTTTCGCACCATTCTCTGCAAACTGTAGAGACTGTTGTGCATGAAAATCACAGGAGGTCAACATTTTCTGAGATACATGAACCACTCTGCTTGGCATCAACAATCATTCCACGGTCAACATCACTGAGATCACATTTCTTCCCCATTCTGACATATGATCTGAACAACAGCTGAACCTCTTGACCACATCTGCATGCTTTTATGCATTTAGTTGCTGCCACATTATTGGCTGATGAAATATTTGCATTAAGAAGCTGGTGTACAGGTCTACCTAAAAAATTGCTCTCTGAGTGTATATACATATAGTGATGAGTTTCCAAACAATGCAGTGTAATAATAACCACTACAGTACAATGCAGTATAATAATATCTTTCCATAGATGTAGGCTAAGTTAATGTCATAAAGCCTGTGGCTGTGGATTACATAGAAACTAAAAGTCTGTAAGCAAGCAGAGCGCTAGAAGGTTACAGGGGGCAAACTGTGAATTCAATTTACACTTTTAAATATGAATAATAATAAATCTGTCAATGAGTTGAGAAACGCATTAAAATGTGTTTTATTTATGCGTGATATTACACTTGTTTTATTTTCATTATGCAATTAATTCAGAACTAGCTGCTTTAATATAGACACAGTTAAAGAGCAAAATGTCTATTTCCAGTTTGTATCATTGGAAAGTGTAACTTGCTTTCATTGCATGCTCACCATTCCAAATACGGTATTCAGGCTTTGAGTGTGTGTGAGTGTGTGTGTGTGTGTGTGTGTGCCCATGTGTGTGTGTGCATCTGTGCATGTGCGTGTGTGCATATGTGTTATATAACATTTCAAATATACTGCACCAGCACAGGCTTAAGAGACATTATCTCCAAGATGTTAAAATAAGGAGTACGCCCACAAGCGTTGTCATCAGACCTGCTCTTCTCGTCTGCTTGCACTTGCTCTCTCTGCAGAGGACAGCATTAGAGGGGCTATAGTGCCATCCATAAGCATGCTAATGGCAGATAACTTATTATTCTTTTTATTATTATTTTCACTATATACTTAAGCCATTGGATTTGATATCAAAAGGTGAATATGAGACAAAAGTACAGACAATCTGTTTTGCTTTCATAGTATTTACATGTGTATGTGTTTTACAAGTATGTTCAGTCTCCCCATTTTCAGCTGTACAAAAACCAAGTTAACAGAGTAACCAGAAAGTGAACCAAAGCAATAAAGTCTAATATTTGGTTGCATATCAGCTTGAAAGTGTAAGTGTCTGTAAGTGTAGCCTCTGTAATAATGCCTCACTCAATATTCAGCACACATTGTCCTGTGTTACTTCAGCACACAATGTCTTGTGATACTTCATCACACAGTGTCCTGTGATACTTTTACCCCTGATGTACTGCATGAAGATCATTAGCAATTACTCAAGCTGATATTTTAGGATTTATTTATGTTCCCCTGTCATCACTTTCTGATGTCTTCTGCAGATGGCCTAACTGCAGGTGATTCATGCTCCATTAGTTAGTTTCCATTCTGTTAACTACCCAAACATTCTGTAATAGCCCTAATTGATTTTTATTTTTTATTTTCTTCAATACACCCAAAGCTTTCTTGTTGGTTATATTCAGTTTCTGGCCCTTCTCTTTTTTTATTGTCTTGTATCTTTTAGCTTACACAGTAGTAACCTGTTAAATTTGTTCCAATTCATACATTATGCTGATTTTGAATGGGGAGCCTTGAGTCATTGAATGGCATTGTTGTAATATAGTTCAATGTTAGTTTAAAAAACCACCTGAAATAAATGCAGACATTGCAGACATTGTGAATTATGTCACATATTTTTATGAATTATGTCATTGTTCGATTTTTAAAATACAAATTGGATTAGTACGGTGGGAAAACAACCATCTCAAACAACTCTTTTGCATTTAACTGCATTTAATTTCATTCTTTATTCAGAAAATGCGAGAAGCTTGTAGGCGCTGGTAGTTATCCAATTGTGCAACACCCCTACACATCGGCGTACAGTAACATAGCCACACGGGTGGACCTGACATTTCGATTACGTCTGGTCAATGAGGAAACATATTGGAATAGAGAATGAGATGGGGAATTACCGCAGCATTCATGTACTAAGATGAGAAATGTGTTGAAAATTGACACGCCATACCCCAGCACCTTTTCCCTTGAAAGAAGGAGGACTACCTGCAGTGTGCGACATGTACAATATAGGTTTTCGTGTCCAAACATTTGATCAGGGGTTTGAAATCTCCAGTCTTTCTCTTGTTTATTGATTCTGTAATCCTGCACATATCTGCCTCCTGTGGTAATAGAAGAAGGCTATCAGATCAACATTGTAGTCTAATTAAAATCCTGCTGTGGCACTGCATAAACGGGACAATGGGTCCAGTGAGCTGACAGAGATGGCATTATCTGTGCGAGAGGACTATTTAGGCACCTGAGCATCAGACAGGTCTATGATGAAGCAGAGATGATTTCAGCCTGAATTACCTCTTAAAGAGAGACAGGTGGATTCCCAAGAATGCTAAAATGGAAAGATTATTGGATAAATTAATTATGAAAAGTCCCAAGGTGATGTTTTACAGTACAAGAGGCGGGGAAGACTAGACACAAAATTAATTCAACTATATTGTCTCTAAACCTCCAAAAAAAGCATTGTTTGACATTTTAATTGCTTAAATGATGTGATGGCATTTTGTCATTCATCTTGCTCCTGCAATAATGCTACCCTAGAATTGTCAACATAGTTTCCCTGAAAAATAACATTCTGGGTCATATAAATATTTATAGTAAATATAGATGTTTTCTATAAATATTTAATGTTATCTGTTACAGTAGGGCAGTTGGAGAGATGACAGAATTCAGAGCCTGAATGTTGCATTTGTTCATTATTGTTGCAGGAATTCCATATTATTGAATGATACATGACCCTAGGATAAGTTATATTACCTATTTGTTTTAGAATGAATTTGGGTTTAAAATGTTTTGCTTGTATACTTAATTGCTAAACTGAATTAGATCAGTATTATTTTAATATTTTATATTTCCATCTACTCTGTATTTGAAATGGCCACATACCATAATATTGCAAAGTCAACATATTTATTGTCTAGCCCAACCTGGTGCATGCAGGTTTGAATCCCAGGCAGGGATATTGCTTCAATGGACAATATTTTTAATCCTGAAATATACAGGATAGCACAACTCTTTTATTTATGCTACCACCCACAACTTTCATTCTTTTGATCAAATGTTACAACTGAAATCATAACTGTGGCTATAGCCCCTGCAACAGTAGTTTTATGCCATAAAAGCCCATCTTTATGGTGACCGGTAACCTCATCCTTAAGTAGAGTATTCACATATGTCCTAAAACAAACCATTTCTTTCCAAAATGTGCGCCATGGGGATTCATGGGAAGTAAATGACACTCTGTGTCTCTCTATTGTGGCAAGGTCTCAATCCCCATAGAACAAAAACCAAGGTCAATGTGATAGCCCGTTGCATGCCTGTTCTCAGATTTAACGGCAATAAATGCACTAGGTATCTGATATTATCCATATCATAGGTGTACTTCTTCACTGAAGTGTCACTTTATCCCAGGCAATGTTCTCTCCTGATTGCCAGATGGTCTCACATGGGACAGCACATGGTTTTACACAGGTCCTTGGTGGCTGAACAGTTGCCTCTTCAAACCTACAGACAGTAGTAGAAAAAAAGAGCTTGTCTGCAAATCCTGCATGTGAATTGTGAATTGCCACAAATTATTTATTGTTGGAAATGTAATTTCATTGGCAAAATACTCCTCAGTCCTCACTCCATACACCTAGCCGGTTGTATGCTGAGCAGATACACCTAGCCGGTTGTATGCTGAGCAGAATGTATACATTACATATATGCATGTAACGAATGTAGGAACGTGGAGGACAAACTAGTATAAACTAAAAGTTGTTATGGCGGACCATCAAATGTGCCAATCGCCAATGGCAATGATCAGACATTGTCTGACTATAAACTGGCTTTAAAGGTAATATAGGTAAGATTTTTGTGTTAAAACATGGTTACAAGACCGTACCATACTATCATTGAAAAAGGCTCACTGACATGTTGATTCACCCTCTGCCTGTGTTTATAGTCCTTAAACTCGGGTTTCAAAATATACAGTTGACGGCCCAACACTCTGTATCAAAACATTGTATAACTGCACAATAATTCAAGTTCATTGGTTGAAAATTGGTTCTAATTGCCCCAGCCAATGGAATGTCAACTTCAGCGTGTTTACAGAGAAGGGGGTGGGATAAACAGTGTTGTGGTTTGAAGGTGTTTGTTGCTGCTATTCCTCTCTTGACCTTTAGAAGTCCAAAATTACCTATTGTACCCTTAAGGCCCTCCGACTAGTGAACAAATGATTTACTTAGTCACTGCTTATATTCATAGAATATATGAATAGATTGTTGGATCGATTAATGATACATGGACAGATTAAAAGATATATTAATGATACATGGATAGATTAATAGATAGATTAATGATACATATGCCTGTAACCTCACCAGACATTAGCTCCTTGCCATGACTTCACCTTTGAAGCTTCGATGGCCTCGGTTCTCTCCACAGGTCTGTCTCTGGAAATTGACATTGCTCAGCGATGACAAAACACAGTAAGACCCGTAGGAGGAAGGAGGAACTTCTTAATGGCTCCCTCACCGAGACAATGTTTGTCCACACAGTCATACACTTGCACAGATTCGCCCAGAATCAAGTCTGTCCCTGTGACTTATCTGGTTCACGCACATCCCGACACTGTCATGGTGAGGCTGTGGCAGCTATCCAAGTGTGAAATGGAACAGAAGGTTACAAAAGTAACCAGAGCCTGCTGCTACATTGTTGTTCAGGCAGAGAGTAGCGCAGACCCAGAATGACACCTCTGTTTCAGATAATTAATCACTTTTAGTGTTGTGAGTAATTTGTTCTGCTGCCTTCCCCTCTCTGTTTCTATTGAGTCAATACCTTTTTCTCTTAAACTTTTCTTTTTGTAAAAAACAAAGAGATATTTTGCCATTCCACAATGGAATATACACTCAGTGAGCACTTTATTAGGTATTTATTAGAGTTGTTTTTTTAGACTTATTAAGTATTCTACTGCTGTAGCCTATTCACTTAGAGATTTGATGCGTTGTGTGTTCACAGATTTTCTCTTGCACTGTTCCACTGTTGTAATGTGCAGTTATTTACATTACTCTCGCCTTCCTGTCAGCTTTGGCCAATCTGGCAATTCTCCTCTGACTTCTCTCATTATTAAGGTGTTTCTGCCCACAGAACTGCTGCTCACCGGATGCTTTGTGTTTTTTGAATCATTCTCTGCAAACGGCAGAGACCGTTGTGTGTGAAAATCATCCCACGGTCGAAGTCACTTAGATCACATTTTTTCTCTATTCTGATGGTTGATGTGAACATTAACTGAAGCTCCTGGCACTGTCTGCATGATTTTGTGCATTGCACTGCTGCCACATGATTGGCTGATTAGATCATCGCAGGAATGAGTAGGTGTGCAGGTGTTTCTAATAAAGTGCTCAGTGAGTGTATATTATGGGAAGTTGATTTATGATTCATTTTTATTTCTGTTTCGTTACTCAAATTATATATGCCTTTGCTTACTGGTAATACACTCTGATGACAATACCATTTTATGTTAGTGTGTCCTAAGCATTTTATTTAACAAGGCTAAGTGCACACTGCTATAAAATTGTATTGTCATTAGTGTATTTTATTGAACAGATTATCATTTGCATAGGCTGCCTACACGGAGGTGTTTTATTGAATTAATTACCATTTTCCATATGTGTTTGGACCCTAATTTTATGTTATGGGTCATAATGTTCAAGGATTTGGTTTATGACTATCATATAAGCAGTTTTTTCCGACTGAAATACTCCAAATAACAATAGAAAATAAGATGAAGAAAAACAGATATTGTGTGCATCTCAGTCCTCTGTCACCAAGGGGTCAAAAGAGTTTCTATTCCGAGCCATGATTCAAGCAATCATTCAATTAATTAAATGATCGATTCAGTCATCTCACATAATCATTCAATTAGCAGTTAATCAGGCGCACAAGAATGACAGCATAATGTATATATTTATGTGCACTCATCATGTGTCAGACTCAGTGTTGCATATTATTCAATATGGTAATAAATGAAAGATGTCCACCAAAAACATGTCAAATATTTTTCTCTTTCAGAAGGTAGGAAATATCGACTTAAGCAAAGTGAAACTACAGAAAAGTATAAGGCTAAATTCTCTCTTCCTGCCTCTCAAACATCTGGGGAGGGTGTTTCTTCAGGCCATTGGTGTACGTGTCCCTAGTACCTTGGATGTGGTGCGTCTAATGTCTTATGTCTTTCTGAAGCTTTGTCATCAGTCTTAACATATCTGACCTCTTAATTAGTCCCTAGTGAGGGCAAAACACTTTCTGAACTCCTACAAGGAGACCCAAAGGAATCCATGTCAACCTGGTCTAAAGCCCGATTATTATCAACTTAATTATTCATTATTATTAAGAAATGATCAACACTAATGTGTTGTACCAAAACAAAATGCAAGTATTTTTTTCCAGCAATAACCAGACCACTCACACAGGTCCCAGTTTGAGCAACCTCTCCCGTTGTCTTATTGTGTATCCCATGCATTTTCAAAGGCTGTATACAGCCCAGACCAAATAAATCACAGAGTCTCTATTATAGGGTTATTGATCTATAAATGACGTTTTTCTTCAAATACAAAAAGGATTTAGAGATAGCCTTCAAAATGATGCACTGTTCACAACCATATGTAGTTTCCCTTTTTCCAGTATTGAGCTGGAAATTCTACATGTATAAATGAGAGGCTTGTGGGGAGGGGGGTTGCGGGGGCACTCAGGAATACGAATCAAGTAGAATAAAAGCAAAAGCCTGTAATGTGTACTGATACAGCTTACATCAAGAGCAGTGAAAGGAAGGGGTGAAATGCAGTTCTGATAAAAAGCAATGTTTCAGTAAAATATTAATGCATATATGAAAGGCCCTTACACAAGGGCCATCAATTCTGAATTCCTACGTCAGTGCAGTCACAGTACAGCTGCTGAGGAAAATAAATAAATAAAAATCTGCTTCCTCTTATCCTCCTGTCAAATGAAGATACACATCCACCTTACTAGGGAAAATATCAATCATATCTCAGAAACAGCACTGAAAATTGCAATTTTACATTGTGTGTTTTCTGTAAAATGTGCACAGCATACAAAAGTGTGGAGGGTCAGTGTGAGGAGGGAGGGGGAGAGGGAGAGAGAGTGAGAGAAAGGAGAGTGAGAGAAAGGAGCGAGAAACGAGAGTGAGGGAGAGAGAGAGGGAGAGCAAGAGAGAGGGAGAGAGAGGGGGAGAGAAAGAGAGAGAGAAGGAGGGAGAGAGAGAGGGAGAGCAAGAGAGAGAGAGAGAGGGAGGGAGAGAGAGAGAAAGAGAGAGAGAGAGAGAGAGAGAGAGAGAGAGAGAGAGAGATTTGCTGCAGGACATTTTAAGCATTCCTTTGCCTACATTTACAAAGGGTGTTCTGTGGTGCATTCTTCTGTCTGACCGCTCCAGTATTGCAGAGGCTTTTAAAGAAACTACAAATTAATGATTGGGGACAAATAATCGCACACTGTTCTGTGAGTCTCTGCCCAACCCAGGCAGAATTTCACACAATGACTTCTTCTCTGACTGATTGGTAAAGGGAGCTACTTAAAATTCATGTTAGGCCTCTTTAAAACAAAGTGGCAAAGCAACATCATGTATCACAGGAATCCTTGAGAATAATTCTCACACAGCATGTCACATACAGTATTACACTCCTGTATAAACTGCTTAAAAACAATCACGTTGAGTGAAATTGCGTATTATGCATAAATATGGCATACTTCAACGAAGGAGTAACTAAGTGTCGTCAACATTTCCTTAATAATGTGCATGCACTAATTCAGTGACAAAACAATAGCATTGTTTTTACCAAATCAGTTCATTCTCACACAGTTCATAGTCTGTGATTGCAGCAAGTTTTTCTGTAAACTGAATCCAAAAACATGTTCCACTTCCTCAGTTTACTGTGAGTCACCTGCACTGTGGCAAATACTTTACAGCTGTACCTGCTCTTGTGTGAAAACATCTCTTTATGGAGGGAGAGAACAAAAACAGGAATCTGGTACAATGTTTGGCCCCACTGCTGAATTCCTGTGTACCTACTTAATTTACTGCGCCATTCAATGGCAGAGTGCAGTTAAAAGGCGTTACATAACCTTTGCTTATTAAAGTGTGTGGTGAGTCCTGAGTGCATTATATAACTTTACTAAACAGGAGTGATCTGTACTTCTTCATTTACTTCATTTTGGGTGGTAAAAAACCTTAAGTGTTTTTGCTAAAGGTCAGGGTTTTTGAGTATGTTTCAGAATTATTTCAGAAGATATACGGCAGAAATAAAGCTTATGTGGCAGAAATAAGCTTTGAGTATTTTAAAAGTGCAGAGTAGGGAAGACGGGGAACAACCAAACACTTTTAAGTTTTTGCCTAATTAAAAATATATATACACACATTAGAGCAAATATTTTTCATCCAGAATGAAGATACATGTCTTTGCTACGACTGTAGACCATCGGTACGGTTCTAGGACATTCCTGGCGATTATAGTTCAGTCGAAAGCAGAGGGAGGGAAACTGATCTAATGTGTCCCGACTAAGGGGCAAGTTTAACAGTTCTTGGGCAAGTTCAAACAGCGTCCAAAATGTCAGAAAATGGACTGTTGTCTGCACTAACAGCATATGATACCATTTATATGAAATTGATGTCTCGAAAGAAATTGATAAGAGGGAGTGCTTAATCAGACTGAGTAAATGCATGGTCTGCATGGAATATACAACGTTACATTAAAAGTTATTGTGGCTGATGCATTTATAACAGGCGGCTGTGCTAGTTGTACTCCAGCAAGGTCACAGTTTCTGCTTGCTCGCTCATCGAATCTGTACAGTCTTATAACACACAAGACAGTGATTTAAATGAAATTAAACATTACTTTAATGGTGATGAAATACAGATTCGTTAATAACTCTTGATGAAGTTTTCAAATCGTCCAGCCACTCCCACATGAGACGCATTGCTATAATACACTGGTGAAAACAAATCCATCATTCTTGCACAAATGCAACTATGGAAAATCCTCTTGTTTCAATATTCCCCATGTTTGTTTTTACGTTTAACTAACCCTAACTGGAAGGGTATTCACACACCTGTCAGTAGCTTTATGGATCTAAAAAAATGCTTATACCAGAAGTGTAACTAAGACCCATCGAGCCCCAGGGCAAAATACACTCCGGGCCCCCTCCCCTTCAAAAACAATACCCACACGTAGACTTGCAACGTGCATAGCCTTTCAGAACCACAGATGGTGCTAGCCAGTCGTCTGAACTGATAACAGTAGTGTTACTAATGTTACAAGTAAAAACAAAAAGAAATCTACCTTGTAGTTTTGCTGCATTTTACAGTTCCTCCTTTTTACTTTTTTGTGCATCACTCTTGCTAGCTATCTTATGAGGTAATCGCAACACCATGGGGGAGATATGGTATGCAAATAGCCAGCTAGTTATAGCTATAGCTGGCCAGATGGAAACTATCTACATTTGTACAAGTGGCTACAATGACAGCGACATAGCAAGCTAACTCCATATTTGAAAATATACACTACACGGATAAAGCCTTGCTAATATATGTATATGCTATCTTCCCAGTTGAATTAAACTGCTTGCAGACTCATGGTCACACTAAATCCCATAGGCCAGGCTGGAGCCTTAATTTCTCAGGTTAGGAGCCAGCCTGCACTCCGACCAAGTCACTTTACCAAGTGAGCCACTCAGGTGCTATAAAAAGCAGCTTCAATTAGGACACTGTGAACTATCTACCTGTTTGGTCGTTCGATAGTGGCAGAGATCAGACGGTCTTTGTTCATGACAGGCCTGACTGACGCACAAGGTTATTCCTTTTCTCATTCCCCGCTCACTCAGCAACAACATCTTGGCTTCCACAGAGCCTCTCCCTGAGCCACGGGCAAAAGAGCCATTCTCAAGGTTAGACAAGGCAAAAGTTAACGCTTCTTTCCCTTCCTTTTCTGTGAGAGGAGCAATCATCCTGAGTGACTCCCCTGATCTCGTGCTGAGCTTTACATCTCGGTTATTAGCTTTAGTGAGGTGTCTAGTGAAAGCAGGGTCCGCGTTACTATCTGATAAGTGCCATGCAACTCACGCTGGTCTCGAAGAAAATGGTAGAAGAGGGTGGGGTGGGGGGAGTGGGGTGGATGCTGGGTGCTGATTCTACCTGTATGCCAGTCTGATAAAGACCATTTTCCATGGCTTGTGTGTTAAATAATGCAAATTGTTCGAAAATAACGCACTACAGAAGATTGATACTGAAAGGGGAAGATTTACAAGATTAGGTCGGGAGTTTTACAGATCATTTGAAGAGGTTTTTCCACAGTCTCCATATAAATACATTTTGCCTCTCAAGGTCCTTTTCAGTTCTCTAGATGCCATCTCAACATTTATTTCACTTCTCTTCAGTTCTGGACATTTTAATATACTGATGGACTTGGATTACACTTTTGCTGTACATTATGATATCATAAAGATTCTATTTTATAATTTTTTAAAATATATTTTCAAGGAAGAATCCAATTAAATGGCTTGTTTTTGAAGTCCAAATTCAATCTGCCTTCAATCCAATCTGAAATATCTGTATTTAATTGAATTTAATCCAGGAGACCTCTATCTAATTTGTCTGTAATACAATTCCAGATATCGCTAGCTATTTTTATGGAATTCCAGTGAGGTTTTCAAAATTGCTGCTATCATGTCAGTTCAAAGAAAATATAATGGAAAGATGGCTCACATCATCATTCTTAACAGCAACTTCAAAGGCTTTCATATCTAAAGGTTCTTAAACCCTGTGGAGTCCCTAAACAGAAGGAATACCACTATTTTAAGCACGAGATGGACATCTCTCTCTAAACATATGTTGTTACATTCATATTTTATTTTTTTATTTCGTACTTGTGCCTTGACAATAGTACGGTTGTGTATTGTAATAGATGAAATGGGGCTTTTTAAAGATTAATTGATCATAATGCAGGCACGCACGCACTTACAGTATGCATGCACACGCATACCCACACACACCCACACAGGTTCTGGTTTTGATTCTGAACTGGGGTACTGCCGTTGTGCCCTTGAGCAAGGTACTTAACCTGAATGACTTTAGTGAATGTTTCAGTGTACAAATGGACTGTATGTAAAATGTAATCTGTGTAAATCCTTCTGGTTAAGAGCATCTGCTAAACGTTTTAATAAAATGTACTATTTTGAAATTCATGTCTGTTTCCTTCATTTATTTTGTGTAGTGAATATACAGTATACTGTCTAAGAGTGCTGAGAAAGTGGCTTCTGGGGGCTAAGACAATGTCTAGCGTTTGGATGTGTCCTACAGTTTGGTACTGCATTTTGATCATGTCTGCTGACCAAGAATGTCAAGCCCACAGCACAGGGCAGCATCTTATTGACAGTAGTGTGAAGAATTCAGCAGGACTGTCCACATCCCATCATGTGCCACTGACTTCCTCTGACCAATAGGGCACCGGCAATCTATGTGAGACAGCTGTGTACGATGTACTCTTTTGACGCTATGACTGGACAGCTCAGCTGGTGGACAGAGAAATTAAGAGTGCTTGCTTTTCTGTGTACTCCTCCATTGACATGAACTGTGAATTAAATTTGGGGATTAAAGATATTTTTTTAAAAGAACAGTGATAAAACGGCTTTGTAACTTCTTGAACAGAGGCCTAGCTTGCACTCCGGACACCACTACCATCTCCTGGTAAGATACAAAGTGAGCAAGAAAGAGCTTACTTAGACCCAGCAGGGATATTACATTGCACAAAGCCTGAGGAGTTTACCACAAGACATTATGATCAAGATGAATGGGAACAGCACACACAGTTAGTGTGAATGGAAATAATAGTGAATAGTAATAATGAAATCTTGTCTTGTTGAATGTCAAGTTGCACTATTGTTTTGTGTTAGTGGTAGCACACTCAAAAATGACCCCTTCAGAATCAGAAACTCCTGGACTTATACTTTCACTGGATTGGATGTCTACTAAACTATTTAAAGTAAATACCTCTCTCACATAATGGTTGACATATATACAGCGCCTTTATCCAAAGCGCTCTGCAATTGATGCTTTTCATTCACCCATTCACCCATTCACACACTCACACACACACACACACACACCAACAGCGATTGGCTGCCATGCAAGGCACCAACCAACTTGTCAGGAGCATTTGGGGGCAAGGTGTCTTGCTCAGGGACACTTCAGCACACCCAGGGTGGGATTGTACCGGCAACCCTCCAACTGCCAGACGACTGCTCTTACTGCCTGAACCAATGTCGCCACGTATGCCTTACCATTGCATTTCCACAGATGATCAAACATTCCACCCTCTGAGCTGTTCTCAGAACCTTCTAGAGCCATGCCATGGAGCGGACCCTCATTGTTTACCCTCATGTTGTTTCAAATGTCCATTAAATCAGTATAGAGTATATATCTGCGTCATGCATTGCCCACCTGTTCATCTCCCTGTGCTCAACATCATATATTTGTTTCCTCAGTTCCAGTGTGACCATGTAACAGGAGGAGGGGAGAACGTGATCCTTGGAGCTTAGTATCCCAGATTTGGTTTGCATTGCGCATTCAGATTATCTGTCATCTTTGTTGAATAAGATGCTGTGTTTGCTCCTAATGTGCCATTACACATTACATAAAGCACAGTTGATTTGTATTGAGAGTGAAGGGCCATTTTTTGGCAGGTGTTCAGTTGGCTACGGGCAAATACAAAACAGATAAGAGCTTTTACATGGGTCGTGTGGCTGAAGAGGATGCCTGGGGCAGCTTTGAAACTTCTATCAAATCAAACAACGGATAGCTGTTTGTTTTAAGGTGGATGAATATAATTTGTGTCCATGGGGGTAGTGGGGTGGTTTGTAAATGAGAGAAACCCATGCTTTTCCAGAGCTTAGTTTATGTCAGCATAAATATCTTCAGTGACCAGCTTTGACTGAGCAAGTTACCATAACAGTGTGATTCGCTTTTCATTTCATTTTTAATTTTTTTAAACCAACAAAAACAAAAAGGGAGGGAAAAAAAAAAACTTGCTTTGACACAGTTTGATGATCAGCACGAAGCCAGCATAGGCATGGATTCAGAAGTCATTTATACTTCGAAATTTGCCTAACATATAAATGCAAATTCGATCTCTTTTCTGACAGTCGGGAAATTGAATTACATTGTTTATTACTAAACTCACCAAACTATGTTCATTAAAAATAAAAGGGATGCAGTCATTTACAGGGCAAGGACAAGTGTTGATTGAATCCAGGCCATACTACAGTATAATAGGCTCCAATGATTTCCTCCTGGAGACTGGCTATCTGCATCTCTGTCTGTAGCTACAGAAACATCCAGGTGTCTCTCAAGCCGTTCAGTATGCACTGATGATCTGGAGATGTCAATATTGCACGGGGGTTGTGATGTGTGGTTGCCCTAAGCATGGCTGCCTGTGAGCTGGTTGTCTGATTGCATCATGGCTGTAGACATAATATTGTTGACAAGAATCCACTAACATGTCTGGTGACCTTTGACTCTGACATTCATATCCTCCAGCATTGCTGTGGCCTCTTCCCATCTATTGCCAAATAGTCGTGGCTGTTTTGGCTCAAGTGCAAATTTTATTTTGCTTTTTTGTACTCACATGCTCAATCTCACAAGCAGAAATCATCGCGATCTCATCAATATTTGTTTCTGTACGTATAGAACAGTTATGTTACAAACACAAAAAGTTAGTGAGGTCAATTGGTCGATTGACTGTTTATATATTACTGGAAAGTGACTGCAATAGTTTTTACTGCTAACTGCTGTTTTTGGATTTATACATTAGGTGAAATACTGCAGTCTTATACAATTAACTAGTGAGGCAGATTTAAGTTCCAGTTTTTTTTCATGGTACCAGATGAAGAGCTAAACAGAAGTACAGAGAAGTACAGTTACTCTCCAACCATAAACTTCCACTGAGTTTCTACTCTGTTAACATTACTGTATATTCCATATATTTGTCTCTGCAGGATTCAGAGTTTTTGTTTTCTTGTGCGAATAATAGACTACGACATGTCAAAGTTGCTTTCAGGGAGCAGCAAAACAACTGCACTGCCTTGAGTCTTTTTCCTTCATTATAATGCTTGTTTTTAATGGGCTCTAACATGAAACACAGGAAGAAAGGCAGGAAATCCTGACCCTTACCTAAAATGTTTTATGTTCTGCAAACTGTTGCTATATTTACATAAAACATAAATGTCTGCATTTCACTGCAAATGCAATAGCATATAACCCCTGGCTGTAAATATATACAGTCAGTGAGCACTTTATTAGGTAGACCTGTAAACTAGCTTGTTAATGCAAATATTTAATCAGCAAATCATTTAGAAGCAACTAAATGCATAAAAACATGCATGTGACTTTGACCGTGGAATGATTATTGGTGCCAGATAGTGTGATTTGAGTATCTCAGAAACTGCTGTCCTCCTGAGATTTTCACGCACAACAGTCTCTAGAGTTTGCAGAGAATGGTGTGAAAAACAAAAAACAATCCTGAGAGCAGCAGACAGAAAGGCCTTAATGAGAGACGTCAGAGGAGAATGGCCAGTCTGGTCAAAGCTGACAGGAAGGTGACAGTAACGCAAATAACATTATAGCATTATAGCAGTGGAATGCATCTCTGAACACACAACGCATCATACCTCTAAGTGGATAGGCTACAGCAGTAGAAATCTAAAAAATAAGTGAAATGAATACCTAATAAAGTGCTCACTGAGTGTATTGCAGCTTGATAGAAATAGCTTGAACCAATCTCTGTTGTGCGTTCCCAGGTCCTCTCTGACCTTTCTTATTTAATTTCTCTTGTTTGGTAAAGGTCAATATTGTTTTTGTTTCTTTGCATGATGCACTGAATTTGATGTGTGATTGCAAATGTCTGAAGACTCTAATATAGAAATGTTTTTATGCTCTCGTCAAAGCCATTTACTGCATAGATAATGGAGCCCAGTTTTAATGGGTCTAATAGTTTCCTCGGCATAATCCATTTACATCTCAACAACATTTTGTTGTGCTCTAAAGAAAATTACTTCATAATCTCAGTTTCATCACAGTGCCACATTTTTTCACTTTTGTTTTGAAGCTCAGGCAATGGGTGGGTCTCATTTCAACGTTTTTTTCAGCACACAATTCTTTACCTTGGTAGAGCATTTTTACCCATATGATTTTATATTGTAGTGCAACTGACATGCTGAGCAGATTTTTTTTTTTCTTCTTTACAATCTGAGAGTAAATTAGTTTCAGCTTCTGTGAAATTTCTGTTTTCTCTTCTGTCAGAATGCTTTCCATAACCATCTTTAGCCAGCTTTAGCACTGTTGCTAAACAAGCATTCAACAGATCCTTGGAGATTACATTTCCATGACAAGCATCCATTCCAAAGCTTGTTTCTCATATATGAGCTAAGTAGCCACGATGATTGATCAGATCAACAATCTCATCATTAAATGAAATTATTAAATTAGCTGAAGCTCTTACCCAGAGCATCGTGTTTACAATGTACATAAGGAAAATGCGTAAGAATCTCCTCATTGATACCAATGTCAATCACACTGTTCCCAAGCTTGGCAGTACACTCTACCCTTCCATCATATGTTGCATGCTAACAATCAGTTGACATATATGTAAAGTTATTCTGCTGCTTTACATGGTGTGATGGACTTAAAATTACTTCACAAAGGTAATTGCACTACTCAACTTTTGGAGTTATGAAATACGGCCTCTTTAGCCCTGTTCAGTTTAGCAACTGCAGTAAGTCCACATAATGCAGAAACTTCTGTTGATTTTCTTCTCACCAAAATTCCGTTCATATACAGTGGCGTCTCAAGGTTTCCTCAGGTTTATATGAGCATCACTGACATCATAAAACGTGTGTACTGTATACTGTGCAAGGATACAAGTAGTCTCTCTCTCTCTCTCTCTCTCTCTCTCTCTCTCTCTCTCTCTATGTGTGTGTGTGCGTGTGTGTGTTTTCCTGTATTTGTGTGTGTGGGTTGGGAGGGTATTTTATTTTAATATTACAATATCTTCTTATCAATGTTGACTATTATCATAAAACATGCCTGTGTTTATGCTGAAACAAAATTTCTAATGGCAGATTGAGGAGCCCACCACTTGAAAACAACTGAACTAATCAGCTGTGTTTGTGCCTTTGGCTCTCTTCAGGCCTGGTGATTTTTACCGTTAATGCTAACATCATAATCAATAAATAAATACAAAAGAGAGCGTGTCAGCTAATTTCATTATTTATTTTATTTTAAAACAATGAAGATCTTCCAGGAGGCCTATTTAATTGCACATTCACTCAGCTGGCTTTTTCTCTCCATCACTGACTCAAACCAGGGGAAAACATTCAGCTCAGTGAATGATCATTTGAGAATTCATATCCAGTGAATAAATCATCTTATTCCAATGATCAAATGTGAATTTTTTTTAACTTTTCTTCCCTACAGTATGTGACATCTTAGAACTGCACAAACACATATTACATACAATCAGTGAGCACTTTATTAGGTATTTATTAGACTTATTTTTTAGACATCTACTGCTGTAGTTATTTGCGTTACTGACACCTCCCTGTCAGCTTTAAGACTGGTCATTCTCCTCTCTCATTAACAAGGCATTTCTGCCTGCAGAACTGCTGCTCACTGGATTTTCAAAGTTTTTTGCATCATTCTTTGCAAACGCTAGAGACTAGTGTGTGTGAAAATCCCAGTTTCTGCCACCCTGTCTGCCATCAACAATCATTCAAGTCACTTCGATCACATTTTTCCCCATTCTGATGGTTGATGTGAACATTAACTGAAGCTCCTGACCCATATCTGCTCTGCACTGCTGCCACACAATTGGCTGATTAGATAATCGCATGAATAAGTAGGAGTTATTAAGTAAAAATGTTCCTAATAAAGGGCTTGGTGAGTACATGTATAGCAATCTCTTAAAGAGCCTTAGTTTTACTTTTTTCAAGTCTTTTTTAACGTAACTGAATTGTTTTGGTTAAAACTCTGCAGGACTCTACAATTTGTTGAGGAGAAATTTGAAAACTTATTAAGAAATTACATTGAACAAATTGATTTGTCGAGGGGTTGTGTTTATCTAAATTACCTCAGCCTTTCTCTTCCAGGAGTGAACACCGTTCTGATTTCTGTGGTTCAAGATTGCTCTTAATTGCCCACATCAATGGGACATAATTAGCTCTGCAGATTTTTTTCCCAGTGCACACAGCAGTTATTATTCTCCTGCTCACTGATATGTCTGTGGAAAAATACATCTTAAGTGCTGTACCTTGGACTGCGATCTTCCACTTAAATGAAATAATTCAGCAACATTTAAGAACTGTATTATTTATGTGGGTAGCTTGTACATACGTTTCACAACGAACTACTAAAACATTTCACCACTGAATTTTATTATTATTTTCTTTGCATTTATATAGCGCTTTTCTCATACTCAAAGCGCTTTCCAGTGATGCGGGGGAAACTCGTGTCAACCACCACCAATGTGTAGCACCCTGATAGTGATGGTGATGCAAAGGCAGCCATTTTGTCCGCAGAATGCTCACCACACATCAGCTGAGGTGAAGAAGGAGAACAATATTTTTAGCCAATGAAATTAGGGGAAGATTAGCAGGGAGGTTGAGAGTGCCAGGTATGGAATTTAGCTAGGACAGCGGGGAACCTCCTACTCTGTCATTACATCACATTATTGACATTATTGACATTTGGCAGACGCTCTTATCCAGAGCGACATACCCAGAGCAACAGTTGATTAGACTAAGCAGGAGACAATCCTCCCCTGGAGCAATGCAGGGTTAAGGGCCTTGCTCAAGGGTCCAACGGCTGTGTGGATCTTACGGTGGCTACACCGGGGATCGAACCGCCGACCTTGCGTGTCCCAGTCATGTACCTTAACCACTACGCTACAGGCCATCCCTATGGGTCAGGACCTGGGTTTAATATCTGTGTCTCCTACAGTGCAGTGTCCCCATTTACTGGGATATTGGGCTTTATTTGACCAGAGGGAAGATGAGCCCCTATCTGCCCATCAACACCACTTCCAGCAGCAGCTTAATTTTCCCAGGAGGTCTCCCATCCCAAGTACTAACCAAGCCCTCATCACTGGGCTAGAGCAGCAGGCATGGGATTGTGCTAAACAATGCAGGAAGATTGGTCACGGGACAATCTAAAATGTTCTACATCAGCCTATTCTATATTCTTTTTGAATCCTAGAGATGCAACGCTGAAAGTTTCCTTTTGTTCTGTACGTCCTCCACAGTAAAAGTTATGAGTGACGGTAATTACTATGATGATTAATGTCCTACTGTATTACTGGGAGATCTGTGAAAGTTTGTACATATCCTTGCAAAAAATAGATAAAAATCTGCTGTCCTTGCCCTTCTCTTGAGTCTGTTTTCATGAAAGATAATTAACAGACTTTATAAAATGGTTGTTTAAAATTAATTTCAATGTCAAGAGATAGAATAATCCAGATAAAGCCATTTTAAAAAGTGAAATGAATTTTTTTTCCCCCAATGAATTATCCACTGCCTGTGATGAAGCATAATGTAATATTACTTTCAATTTAATTTTCCTATAATTGCATTGTAAGTTGAAATCATATTGTCTCAAAGAATTTCTAGTGATTGAGATTGCTGAAGAGGGATTCATGTGTTAGCCATTAGCATTAGTACAATAGTGGTCCTCACCCTTAGTAGATACAGATGCTTGTAGCTGTACCTGGTGGGCTTACAAACAGAATGGAGCCACAGCCAAAATGATGTGTAAACCCTGGTTCAAATTTGATGGCAATAGCACCAAAAATGAGCATTTTGCATTCTGGTTCCCAAAAAAGCAATTTGGAGACTCCAAAAGACACGTGGTAACCAAATGACATGGGTCTTATGAGCCGCAAAATATTATATATTGTATACTAAATTCTCCACGAAGAAGTGTGCTGAAATTCTCCTGAAGAAATTTACTTGCTGACTGTCCCTCTCCTTCTCCGCCTCCTTCTCCTTACAGGTTTGGATGATTGTAGAAATTAAGTACAATAATTACAACAATTGCTTCTAGTTCACTAATCTATTGATTGAAGTTTTCATCAAATGCCCCAACCCCATTAACATGCCAAACACATTGCACAATGTCACATACCTTTTATCATTCAAATTTCGTACCTGCTCCTTGTTTATAACTGTGCTGAATAATAATAAACATTCTTTGAGAATGTGATTTTCTCATCCAGATTCTTCTTTTCTTTTTTCTGTCTTTCTTTCTTGCGTTCTTTCTTTCCTCAGTCCCTGTTTCTTATTCATCTCAGCCCACCACTCTTATTGCAGAAAAGGGGATCTCTGGATGATGGGATTATGCAAGAGGCTGTTCGCCTCTTTTGAAAAGACAAGGGCAGAGTTAGCACAATCATTTGCGAAGCGGAAGCAAAAATGCACATTTACTTGTGGAACTTGGATTTCACACATAAAAGAGTTTATCAAGATAAAACCGCAAATTTAAACGTTTTTAAATGGTATATCCTGTGTTCAGATTGACTGAAAATATCACCTTACAAAAATTAGAATGTATGCTAATAAACCCACTCCGGCCTGAATATTTGCTGGTGTGGCTTAAGTGGTTAATAGACACAATGATTGCAGGACTGACTAGACTTTGATATTGACAGTATATTAACAGTACCTTGAGGCATAAACACAAATGGCTTGTGGCATGTGCACAATCATGAGACCAGTGTGTGCCAAGAGGTCAAGAGGGCCATGACCAGCTACTCCATTTCCATAAATACTGCCTGTACTGCAGTTCCCCTGGTCTAGCAGTCTGATTAATGCCTGAAACATATTGTCAATCAAGGGTGTTCTGTTTCTCTATAATCATATTCCTACTCATTCAGAACAAGAGACAGCAGTCATTATAATTTTCCACCTTAAAATTAGACTGGGTTCTACTGTTCATTGCTGTAGTACTTTATTTCTCTGTTTCAGCCCATTGTGTGCCTGGGAATGGTACCTGACAAGGGCATCATGCAGAGCAAGGATTGTAAAATCATGAGAAAAATCTAGAAGCACCTCTCAAGAGGTAACACATTTACTATGAAACAGCATCTCACAACTCACGTGATATAATGGCATGAATTCATTATACAGTATTACATTACATTCATTTTGCAGGAGCTCTTCAGATTCAATCAACTCTGGCTCAAAACCAATGAAAAAAATGTGGTTTGCATTGGAAAAACACTGGGTCTTTTTGCATCCAAAGATAAGAACAAATGCTTATTGAATCCAGGCCAATTCACTAAATCTACTATGACAAACATTTGTGTTTTCCTAACCCAGTAATCATACATCTATGGTTGGAGTTTTCATTTTCACAGTGTTCAACAGACCTGAGCATAGTAACTGGCAATCACAAAATGGCGGTGTGTACAAAATAAATGCATAAAGAAAGATTGGTTCCAGAAGTTGTAGTTTACTGTACATGTAGAGAAGTTGCATTTACATCAGTTCCTTGTCAACATAATATGTAAACATGGTCATGTACCAAACTATCCTCCTCTGTGTCTTTTAATGACTGCAAAAATGAATTAAATATAAAATCACCATATTTACTGTTCAAAGTACTAATGATATTTTCAGCAAGATAAACTGGAAAAATATTTATTGATATGATTTGATGTGCTTTTCTGGTCATAGACATGAAATATAAGAAGTTATGGATTTGCTTATGTCATAATTTATCAATCACACTCAGTAGCCTGTGGTTAGGGACAGGTGTAAGGGTTTCTGAAAGCTGGGGGTAAAATGATATGACACATAAAACACCCATGTACGCATTGTAATAAAACTGCATATGCTTACTGGTGCAACACAAAGTCTCCTTCATGCCAGCCCCCTGTATAATGGATACAGAGCTAAGGGCAAACAAGCCATCCTGCAGGAGCTCAAGTGCGGGAAATCTTATGGTCTAGAAGAAAACAAAATACCATGTAATTGGATATTTTACAACATCAAACGATCCGGGGAAGTTTGTTAACATGCAGCTCAAGCTCAGAGCCTGTAGCTAACTAGTGCTCTCTCTCTCTCTCTCTCTCTCTCTCTCTCTCTCTCTCTCTCTCTCTTTCTCTCTTCCCCCCCTCTACCCCACCCCCCCCTCTCTCTCTCTCCCTCAATTTGCTACATTTTGAAGCTTGATATGTAAAAATTTTCACTTTGGCTTCAAACAGATTACACACAGTCCCAATGAGAGCTGGAGTACTAATCAATTAGGGAAGCTTCTTTCAGATCTGAAAGAGATGAAGTCACCCAACTGCAAATGAAATGCAGCAGACTTCTACATTCAGTGAGAGGCTGTTTTTTCTCCTTCTCATTCTTCCTTTCTTTTTTCTGTCTTTCTTTCTTGCATTCTTTCTTTCCTCAGTCCCTGTTTCTTATTCATCTCAGCCCACCCCTCTTATTGCAGAAAAGGGGATCTCTGGATGATGGGATTATGCAAGAGGCTGTTCGCCTCTTTTGAAAAGACAAGGGCAGTGTTAGCACAATCATTTGTGAAGCGGAAGCAAAAATGCACATTTACTTGTGGAACTTGGATTTCACACATAAACATTACCCATGTTACTGCCTAGTTTGGCACACGTTTCACTCTCCATAAACAAAAACGAGTCTCCAATGAAGAAGGGTTTCAGCAGACTAGAGAGACCTAATCCTCACAAGCAAGAGCTATGGTTCACGGTGTATAAAATCTACTAATTACAGGAGGCATTTATTGCAGGTACAGCCTTTTTTTAGCTTTTTGATAATGTTGCCTGCTTAATAAAGGTATTGCCAGTGAGATAATAAAAGTACACATTTTCAATTCCTGTATAAAATGAATACTAAATTTTTAATGAATATATTTGAGTATATGCTGAATAGAAAATGCTCACTATGCAAGTTTATTATTCCTGTTGAGGAAAATCCAATTTTGCAGAAAGTATATAACACAAACACACACCCACACAGACATACATGGACATGTTTTCTGTATTAGGAACCAGGATGGTCTCATATTCATAGTTTATATTCTAAGCAGTAGGTGAATTGGGTTCAGGATTTAGAGCGAATATAAACCAGGTGGACAGGCTTTCCCTTTTTTGACAATATCATAGATAAAAAATGTATACATTTCTGTTTGCCTCCACAAAGACCTGTAAAATGCTAAGGACATAAAGGTGGATGTCTGCAGCAATGGCTAATTACACATTTCATAGGGTTCATTCAAAGGTGGTGGGAGGGTTTATGACTGACAGTTGCTTCAATGGGTGATTGTCTGTGGAGACAACATTCTCATTACTGACGATCTGCAGCAAGGTTAGCTCAGGTTCAAATGCAGCTGCACAGTGCTTTCCAGCAGCTTCCGTGAGCCAGGGGAGCTTTGTTACTAATGCTACATCTGACTGTTCATGGCATGGAAGAAATATAAAAAGAAAATTGAATGTACATTGGTCCAAAGTCATAGGAAATGCTGCTTTTTCACATTTTAACACCTAGAGTTACTGTATGTCACAGATGCCACAAATGTGCATAAAGTAGTGTGTGTACATGTTCATGCTCATTATTAAATATTCTCCATTTATTTCAGTTATAATCCATTAAGATTAACTGTCCATTGTGTGTGTTCGGGAGACATCCACTGCGCATAATCTCTCTGGGAAGGGTGGCTATGACATCGTTGTCTCTCAGCCGTGCATTAGTATAACCCATAAAAAGCATGGGGTCAGACCGTGACCCCTGTGGAATGTCGGCTGCGACCTCCGGGTGACTGTGGTCATGTCTGGAGCACAATATTGTTGTTCGTCTGGAGGAAGGGCAGCCATGGAGGTAGAGCCTGCCTGGTGCAGGCCCTCGTTCTGGCCT
This sequence comes from Conger conger, assembly GCF_963514075.1. NCBI lineage: Eukaryota > Metazoa > Chordata > Actinopteri > Anguilliformes > Congridae > Conger > Conger conger. The sequence continues at coordinate 29,930,289 of NC_083773.1, read as the reverse complement.
ATCACTGGAGGGGGCAGTGTAACCACGGTTACTGTGCCAGGATCTGTCCTATCCTGGCCCAGGTGGGAAATCACATGTATCTGGTGGGAATAACCACTGATGTTCTGTGTGCAGGACGGATATACAGCACAGGACAGTATTCATGCATACGCCTAACCTTTTCATTGTAGCGCATTCAGATAGTAATAGGTTAATCGCTGTGATTACATTATATTCCATCAGTGGAAATCTAAAGATTAATGATCCATTGCATAATGTTGTACTATTTGATAGGGATATGTAGAATTTTTGATATAAACTGTTTAAAAGCAGATGTTCACTACATATAATTAGTAAACTAAAAGGAACGCAGATTGTAGTGTTGAAAGTTCAATCATAAACAAGGCTATTGCTGCAGTGAATTCAGTAGGTGGAAAAAAATAATTGAAAACGTTAAAAAAGTATATATATTCTTTGTTCTACTTTATCTGCAAAACAGGTTTGTGCTAATGTGTTATGCCTTTGTGATTTGCATAAGTAAAAACATTATGTTTTATCAATTCTTACCATATCAGTGGATATACAGTGCCATTGTGACAATTCTACAGATACACAGTGGGTGTTGGTAAATTTGAATCTCTCTTAAAATTAGTAGATTAGTCATTTTTTTAGAAAAGACGCATTACGTTTCATTTAAGTACATGCGATTATGCCTGCAACTGTGCATTAGTGGAAAATAAAAAAGCAAACATACTACAATATGCATGCATTTTATAGTTGATCTTCTTACCATATCACATATAATTCATGGGATATCTGATACAAAACATCTGTGCACATATCTGCATAAAGGTTGAACATCAAACACACTAATATAATGTTCCACTTCTGAGAGTACAGTCCTTAGGAGCCAAATCTCTCCACTTTAGAGATTTATAACAATTGATTAATTTAAACCAGCTACAGTATACCACGTGGGGCTTTCATTTTTATGATTAAACGCTATACTGTGCGTAAACTACAGAAGCAATAGATGGAAAATACTGATGTACGGCTTGGAGAATACAGTTGATTGCATTTGCATGCCGATATAATTAAACGTACACAATTAAACGTAACACAACTCGATATATGTATGATTCAGTTTTTCTGGAGAAAATAAGCAATGCCTGAACAGACCAGCACAAATATGTTGAGGCCCACGGCACACTGGTTTAAATCAGATAACAGAAAACCACCGGCTTGTTCATAAAATCTGAAATAAGACTCTGAAGCTCTTTTAAGCGTGATATTCTTTTTGCATTCACGTCTTCCTGTAATTACGTCCAGTGGCCTTGCTATCTGCTTTTTAGCCAGTTTAAAGTAAATATGCAATGGAAATGTTTGGCCTCAAATAAGTTCAATAGTCAGTTTTTTGTTCATTTTTCTACGTCATCGATTGCGACAAAACCCCGTATAAAAACTGATGCTACATGTTCATCACTCGCAAATACATACTAATCAGTTTTTTGTTATTCTACCACTTTCTTTTCCGTGACTCTCTCCCTCCCCACGGACATGCTGGACAGGCGCTTACGAGCAGTGTCACATGGGTTACAACAGCCTATGATACAGCGTCCCTGAGTGAGTGACTGAGTGAATGAGTGACTGACTGAGTGAGCGAGTACCTGTACTGAATCAGTGGCGTTCTGCCTTCTGCCACATATATGCGCGCCGTGGGAAAAAATATAGAAAAATCTATATCCTTTAATTGATGAAAAGGAAGACATTCGCTGTGTAAATTAGTGAATGTACAGTATAATAAAACTATTATTTGCCACAGATATTATACAGTTTCAGTTACATTTTAACTGATCCACAGGCTGGTTCGAATTGGCTTTAAATGTAGTCTTGAGTGCCAACCAGTTTCTTCTGCTGTACTTTTGCTGCTGTACTTTTGCTCTGTACATAATTATACTTCTAATGCAAATACCTAAATCACTGATCTCTCTTAGGACTTAGCCAGTAAGAGCACACAGAATGTACTACCTGGAGATGTCTATAGCTATGCGTTTTCGGTAATGCTCAAATATGAAATGCCTATTTTAAATGTATCCACGGGAATGAGGAGGAATAATCACAAACTTTCTAAACTTTTCATTTCGGTGTTCAGCGCACAAAAAGAAGCACAAGCTCTCCCCCAGCAGGATTGCGGGTGATGATCTCCTAAGCAAAACAACAGTGCAGGGTTATTCCACTCAGATGCACAGCCATTGAAAGGAGGTGCTTAAGGAAGAATGGGAAAAATGAGCAGGACAATGAGCGGAGGGCCTCCGTGCCCTGCCCAGTAGTGACCTATTCATTTAGTGCTCATTGATTACAGCTGCTGGCTTGTTGCGGCTGCGTGGATGGGGCAGGATTAGTCGGGCCTGTTGTGCAGCTCCCGCATAATTCCCGTGACTGAAAGCTCATTGTCAGCACAGGGACTCACAACAGGTCATGTCACAATTACTTTACCCCCCTTTCTCTCTCTCTCTCTCTCTCTCTCTCTCTCTGTCTCTATCTCTCTCTCTTTCCCTCTCTCTCTTCTCTCTCTCTCTCTCTCTGTCTCTATCTCTCTCTCTTTCCCTCTCTCTCTCTCCCTCTCTCTCTCTCTCTCTCTCTCTCTATCTCTGAGCAGGGTAAATAAACATATACCTTCAGCTATTACCATGATGCAACAGCTAAAAAGTGAATGGAATTGCCGATATATGATTTTATGGGCGGCCTGTAGCGTAGTGGTTAATGTAAATGACTGGGACAGGCAAGGTTGGGGTTTGAATCCCAGTGTAGCCACAATAAGATCGCACAGCCGTTGGGCCCTTGAGCAAGGCCCTTAACCCGGCATTGCTCCAGGGGAGGATTGTCTCCTGCTTAGTCTAATCAACTGTACGTCTCTCTGGATAAGAGCGTCTGCCAAATGCCAATAATGTAATGTAAAAAAGATTGATATCATGGACAGGGGGAACCTCCTGTTTCTGAGCGTACCACTTAAAAACTATGCCTAGGCTGAGCACTGCCATGGCCAGTGAGCCAAAATGGCAAATGCTAATAATCAACCACAAAATAATTGTGACAGATTACTTGTTATCAATCTACCTGAATTATCGGCCAAATCCACAGCACATAGGTAACCCTGAATCAAAATTGAACCAAGATCATAAAGGCCTTGAAAACAGCTTCCAGGTGTGTCACTCTTATTATGATTATTATGTCGCTGTGCATGCATGCCATGTCCTTCATACTATAGCTGAAGCAGTTATGATGTGTACAGTAAGTGTGCTGATTGTTATTTGGTGTGAACGTGTCACAGGCTGCAGGCTGCTAGCTACGGGCTGACTCACTATTTGGCAGCGGCTCCTTAAGTGCGGTGTCAGAAGGCTGATTGCACAGCCAGTGACAGCACCACGGTCACATAGAGAATGGGAGAACTGCGTCTGAGCCGTCAGAGAGCCAGGGACCAGGGAGAGAATGCTGGTCTCTCTCTCTCTCTCTCTCTCTCTCCATCTGCACGCAGAGCTGCGCATTAACCAGCCACTGAGTCTCAGTATAGCTGCGCAGCAAACAGAAAACAAACCATACTGCTGCGCTCCACGGATAAAGCTACTCAGTGCCTCAAGGCCACACTGCCCTACGGTCCGCTGGGACTGGAGGGGTGATGAACTGTAGAGGATTTCACGTTTTATCGCGAAATAATTTATTATTTATCATGGCGATGAGCTTAAAAAGATGCAAACAAGCTGACGTTTTACATGCTTACAGAATAATGTATATTTTTTAAAAGCCTGTTGTCGAGGAATTAAACTGCGATCATTGTCTGTCTACTGTTTAAGACGCACAGAAAGAGCCTTGTCCACAAATGTACTCCTAGATCCTTTGAATAAACACGCGGGTAAGATTCTTAGATTAAAGCCGCTCATCTGGTTTGGGTTGGAAATTTGGCTGGGGGATGAGGAGGAATCTAATCAAATTAAAATGGGATACAAGAGAGGCACAGTATCCATCCCCAAGATAACTGGTACCTATACGACATAAACTGCAGAAGAAAATGCAACTAATTCACCAGACATATTCAGCCCTCACAGGATAATGACCTGAAATTAGCCTTATCCATCACCGAAAATGACTTATAAATAATATGTTTCTATTGTAACACAAACGCATGGATGAAAGGCTGTAAGGACTTAGAGCAAGGCATTTCTGAGCAGTTTTCACCCATGCTTGTCCATAATTTATAATAACATTCTTAATTTTTATCTATTTCTACAAATCACACAGTCCAGCGCTTCAACCCTAGCACAAAACTGGCTGCATCATTTTAAGCTACCCCTTGGAAACAAATTGTAACTCAACAGCAACCATAATATTTGACTTTTTGGAGTTGAATGAACAGTCATTTGACAGGCAAAACTGTAAATGATCCTATTTCGGGTAAGCAGGTGAGATGAAGTGCATTCAGTTCGACCACGATGCCTTGTTTTCTTAGAGTCTAAGTAAAGCATTTAATTTTTGTGTTTCTTGTCATCCCAGTGACTTCTTAATATGCAATGATAATATTTTATCAAAAGAAAGTAACAAATTCCCAATTCCAATGTGAATACATAGCGACACAGTGGTCAAACTGGATATCCCCTTGAGTGTATTTTTCAAGCCTTGAGAGTTGCAGTTTGTTTGCATAGTTTGGAGGATAGCTTTATGACTCAATATGACAGCTGTACAGAACACATACAAATATAAACAAAAATGAACCATTCATATTTGATAGTAGGAATATCATCACAAAGACAGGACTCAAAAAGGAAGTTAAGCGTGAGAGTTAAGGGTGAAATGTAAAAGAAAATACATTTCACCTTTACATTTACATAGTACATAGTAATTATGCTTCATAGAATTTCTCAGCTTTGTATAATAGAATAAAAGTAAGAGTAGGTAGATTTTCTTTCAGTAATTAGAAAAATGATAACTGTATGTTTTCATTATAAGGTATTTTTTTTAAATCAGTCTACTAATGGTTATGCTAGGTTTTACTTAAAAACGGTACAAAGACTAAACAACCATTATATTATTTTTTTCCATTATCCTTTTTAATACTTTTTTTTTACTGTACAGTTTTTTTCAAGCAGTAAAAATGAGAGTGTATTTGTCCTGCTAATTGCCAAAGAGGTTCTGTAATTAAAGGATAATAAAGCCTTGGCAGTAATTAGTTTCTGTTGTTTGCTGGTAGTCCATCAATTGTTCCTCAATAATACTGATCATTAGCATTCAGCTAGTAGATTTTTTTTTCTTCTTCTTTTTTTAGGGCAGCAGAGAGGGATGCTGGGACAGGAGCACTACACAAGCACTACACATTCCATTCCCATGAAGCCATGGCATCCAGCCCACAGTTAACCCTGTGCTATCTCCCCCGGACACTGCTGCTGCAGCGGGAAATACCAGCCCAGCTCCGCGGGCCCGCAGAGAGACCCATCTGTGACTTTTATTTAACAAGTTCGCACTCCAGGACGACTGCTGCGTGCTGGGTAATAACCACCTTGATAGAAGCGCGGTCCTAGGGGCAACATGTCACACACTGCGATGACAATGATAATTCACTCCCTTCCACAGGCTGATTCCTCTGCTCCTGTCCTCCTCCTTCTACGTAGGATGTGAGATAAACAGCATACTATTAGCAAAGAATAGAATACATTTTTTAAAAAAATTTCTCATTCTCCACTGCCATTTTCTTTCAAGGACAACAGCTGTGGTGCTCAAGTCTCCTTTTCCCTCCGTTTTTTATTCAGTTGGCTAATGGATTAAGTTTGGGTGCTGGAATAGCCAGGGAGAAAGCATGGCAGTGCGGCGGTATGAAGGTCAGCTCACTGGGGCGAACGTTACACATTCCAAGGTCGCTCGGATAAGGGTGATCTGGAATGTATGTCTCCTGGTTTTGCACGGACAACGTTTTGCGGTGTAGCACTTCAATAACGTTTGTGTATGTTTTGGTAGAGGCATAGTATATACAGAGGAGGGATGGAATGAAGGAAGGATACATTGTGTAAAGGTGCATAAATCAAATTGACAGGTCGCAAAGAGCCATACTGTACATTGATGTGTGTGAACAGACAGCTCACAGCAACAGAAAAGAAAATAAGTAGCCAAATAACAGAAGACAATTAAAAAACATCTATGTTGTAATGCCACTTAATATTATACACGTAATGGAATTTCTTTTTTTAGTGCAATTTAGGTTTTGCATCATGTCAAAACATAATGGCATTTGAGCACATTATGTGCAGGAGGGTTTCAAGGTCACTCCGAGTGATGGTGGTGCAAAATGACACTAGAGTGAATGAAGATGCATTCTTATGAAAACATTCCCCTGTGCTTGTGTCCTGTCATTCTTTGTGCCTTCCCTTTCATGTTTCCTTGTGCCATCAAGGTAAGGAAACAAGGAAACAAATTATTTTTTTAATAATTAGAACACACTCCATGCCTCTCTGTAATATGAAATGTGGAATAAATTGATTTTTGTGAACACAGAGATTATAAAGATCATTATTATGCAATGATGAACTGGATTTCCATGCTTTAAAGTTAAGAATGGAATGTTACTTTTCCTAATTGAGGCATCTGTGGGACCCATTGGTTCCTCAGAAGAGTAGCTTCTGGTAGAAAGAATGGCTTCCCTTTATTTTAATTTTGCTTTTTCCAGCAGTATTTGGCAAATATCTTTCACTCAGTTATCACTGAATTGAATCAAATCCCTTCCAGGAAATTTGCTGAGGCCCCACTGGCTTTCCACTGTGGCCCAATTTATAACCTCTTAAATTTTGTCAATGCTATTGAGTCCCATGCAAGTTGAAAGGGTGCTTCAAGCATTGTTGAATATTTCATGCGTTACTAAGCCGCTGAAAGCATCTTATTAAAGGGAAACATGGACTATGAACTGTAGGAGCACTTGTAAGAGGTCTTCTTGGTACATGCCCACCATTTTGAGCATGACCTATCAGCACTGGATTGCTACATCCTGCTCTTCCACCTAAATCTATTGATGTAGCTTTGTTGAAGCACTGACAAACCTTGTTGAAACGCACGTGTGAGAACTCTTGCGCAGTACGTATGATGTAGGTTCTGGTACGGATCTGAACATTTGGAAAGCTGTAACAAGATGGCAGAGCAAACAGATACGCAGAGTCTGAGTTGGCTTACATTTCAAGTCCATGGTAGCTAGCTAGAAGAAAACAAGGAATTCATACAACAGTGGCGTTTGCAAATTTAATAGTGGTCTCTTAATTTGAACACCGCAGGTACTATAAGGTGCTTCTCTTTATGAATAGCTGGCAGTTTTTCTGGTAGCCCACAAGTTGCTTGGTTAACAGATAATGTGGAAATATTTGCTAGCTATTGAGTTTGCTGATGTCTTTAGAGAAAACATTGAATATAATGTTAACAAAACATTATCTTCTATAGTTTACTAGTTTGGATTCCATGTTATCTGGGCATTGCCTTTTCAGTTAAATGGGGCAATATTGGTTTAGTTGGCTACCACCTAGGTTTAGGCAAATAGCTACCTAGCTAAGTTACCTTTGCTTGTCAAAAAAATTAAATAATAATACCGTAAATCCTCAAATTGTGGCCGGGGTCTTTTATTCACTTAGGCTGCACAAAGCATAGGCCTTTATTTGGGGCTTTTATTCGAGGTAGGCCTTTATTTCTTATTAGGCTTCTGTTGTAGAATTTTATTCCTAGAAATAAAGTAAAAGGCTATACTTAAAGTGGGCCAACACTGTTCAACACTTCCTGTAACCGTTCAGAAATCAATTAGTGTAGGCTAATCAGGAACACCGTTTGGTAAGTCAGTGTCAGTCTTAACAGATTTAGTTTATTGCAAATATTCTCAAACACAATAAATCACATGCAAGTCCAGAATCCATAAAATAACAACTTGCCAGACACACCTAATAAATTAGCGTAGATAACAGCAAGTTAAGGATCTTTTTTTCCTAAAGTGCGTTTTATTGTGAGACACACGTTTCTTTTGGGCCAGCATACCGGTAGGCTATCAAAAGATTTTCGGTTTTGGTTTGGGATTTAATTTACTTTTGACTGTTTTATTCTATTGCTAAATGTCGAAAAAGCATAACGATAGTTCAAATAACAACTAACATGTATAAGCACACCGACAGCTGAAATGTGAATGTTTGGAACCAATGTGAGATACTGAAATGGTGTGTAGCTAATCATTGTAGACATCAGAGACATATCTAAAGCAAGACCAGCGACCATTCTTCCAGCACCAAGCAGTACTCCCATTCATTCCTTCAAAACTCAAGCCCCTGATGAAGCTAATCATCTCCAAATCACCCTTATTTCACAAGCATTCCTACATCTTCTGTAGCAATACAAGTAGTCTATTGAGACAGAAATGCTTCAATGAAGGTAGCAACCAAAAAGGGTCCAGTTCAACTTCTGCGCCAACAGGCTTGGGTCATCCCATATAGTTTCAGCCGCACATACCTAGCTACATCAGGATCCGGCTAAACCAGGCTTGCCTGGCCTTGTTTCTTTATGAACCTTTTTAGAAGTCAACATAAATGGCAATGCTGATAGAATCCAGGTCAAAGTTATGAGCAAATGTTGATAGAATCCAGGCCTTCAGTCTGAACCCACTTGTTCTTTGGCTTGCTATTTGTGGGGTAATATCTGTTGAATTTGCCTTCTTTCCGATGATAGATTCTACACATCTGACCTCTCTTCCTCATGCTCCTCCTCTTCAGCTCAGAGAAC